>NW_026925798.1:0-105088 GCF_032062105.1 Saccostrea cuccullata
TCCGAATTGAAAGACCGGTTAAAGTTCAAGGTAAAAACATAATCCCTCTTTGATTGAATAAAAATACTGGGAAACCCTCTACATCAATAATATTTTAAAAAAAAAAATAAATTAACAGTAAGAGAACACGCTAAGGAAAAAAAAAGGAAAAAAATACGGAGGATGGGGATGCCACGAAAATTTTGCTTAAAAAAATTTTTGTTTCAAAAACAAATTCAAAATTATCAAATAAATACATTCAAAAGAATTGTATGAAAAAAATTGCTGTAATTGTTTTAAAATTTCTAAAATTATTCCGATGAAATGATTGAATGAAATCCCACTCGAACCTGTATTGCAATATGTTAAGAAATTAAATACAGCTATTGTAGACTTTTCCCAAAAGCATTATACCCAATGTCGGTGGAATTAACAATATTGCATCGACAGTGATATTATGAATAAGAATATTTATGAACTAAAAGAAAAAATTATATAGATTACAGTAAGCGAAAAGACGTACGAATTTCTGGCTAATGTCAGATATATGCTTACTCGAGAATACATTACTATAGATAGAGCAAAAAGTATAAATGACAATTGGTTATGGGTGTAATTTCCAAAAGTTATGAAAATGTGCGTGAAATATATTTCACTGACTATTGAATTCATAGTATGAAATATATAAGTCACGTTCTGCGTTGAAATCTTAAAATCTGATACATGTATCAAGATACCCCGCATATCTCTATCGACATTAATTTCTTTAAGTTTCGTTGAAATCGAGATAAAACTTTACTAGTAAATCATAATCCTACATGTAACATGACTCTACGGAAAGGAATTAATAAACAAACACAAATATTTCTACTTTTAAAGAAAATATTGGCCATTACAGTCCACGCAAGTAGCAACCGGGGTGGGGGGGGGGGGTTACATTGAAAGTCCGCCCCCCCTCCACACACACACACATACACACTTTTTGTTGCGGCAAAGTCAAATTCGTGCACTACAAAAGAATAAGGCAGTGTGTTATGTTTGAATTAAAAAATTTGATACTGAAAGTAGATTGAACCAATCCCCCCCCCCCCCCCCCCCCCAACGGCGAAATTGGATTCGAGTTTCGACAACCCCCCTCCCCTTTTTTTGGTTGAGTAGTTTTTTTTAAGGTAGATTTATTTTTTTTCTGGCTGCCCCCCCCCTTTTTTTCAAATGAGTTGTTTGGGGACAGGCAAAGATACGAGTCAAATGTGTGTTTTTTTTTATATGTTTGGTATGTTTTGAAGTAATAACTAGGAAAACAATGGTTTGCATAAATATTTTAAGCGAAAGAGAGTCAAATTAGAGCGGTATATTATTACTTAATTATAAAGCATTGCCTCATACAAAAAGCATGAACGTGTGCTGGACGTAATATTTCATTAATGGATATGCCATTGTTATTTCATTAATGGATAAGCCATTGTTACGGAGGAAAATGAATAGATGACCTTTCTTGGACGCGTGAAAGATTTTGTTTTGCTTGTCAAGGAATATTTGGTGGTTGAAAGTGCTCAAAACTGAAAAAAATATAGCTACCCCACCCCCCACCCCCCTGCACACACACCTAATATGGCTTCCTACGGGCCTGTCGTTCTTGCGTAAAAATATACTAGTATTTATTCAGTTTCAGTTTCAAATAGATTTCTTCAAAATTTTAATGGAACTGTAATTTCGCACAGAGAAGTTTAGCTGCAGATCTGTAGCGTTATTGTTTTACATATTGTCAAAGACAAATATGTAAAAACATAACGTTACAGATCTGCAGCTAAGAAAAGTCAAGCACGGCGTTTAGTGTACATATATAAGAAAGAGACAAGAACAGCACAATTCACCATCCCTTTTGATTATATCATACAATATACATAAATCATTTTTTTTCAGATCATAGTAGCGGCCCTTGGAAAAAATATACAAATGTTGTCTTCAAGTTAAACAGGGTACAGGTGCCACAAAATTTAAAAAAAAAAGTTAAGGTGCAGAAATATTTGTAACCGATTTTAATTGTGGTATACTTTTAAAAAAGTAAGAAGTATAAAGACGGTTTCAATTTGAGGTATAAATTCAAAGAAAGTTTCAACTTAATTAACAAGGTATATAAACCATTCATAAGAGAATCCTTTTCTAGTATTTGCCTATTTACTATGTTTCTTAAGGAATCACTGTCTAGTTTTGAGGGTATGCCAGGGCATCAACAATAGTGGGAAACATGGGATAATTTGCATAACGGGCAAATTAGGTTGTCGGAAGCACGAATATGTATAGGCACTATGTCACTTCTCCGCCGCCATATTGAATGCAATGTTGCAGTTGATGAAACGGAAGTTGGTCAGCATGGTCAGAAAACCGATTTGTATGGATGTTAATATAACAGAAGAAGTTGAGTTGCTTAAGAAGCCGAATGGTAATGACTGAGGGACGATGTCTGTAACAGATGATGGAGTACGTGCAGATCCATGTGGCAATGTCAATTTCTCCACGTGGCTGTTACGGAAGTGGAGTTCTCGGACTCCCGAGGCCTCGGTGATAGTGAACAGCGTTGCGCTAGTGACTTGCTTTCGAGCCGAAGATAATTCATTATTTATTTTGTTTGTTAAAAACATATATCATATCAAATTACTTTGTAAACAATTAAACAAAACATCTTATTTTTTCTCAGTCTGACTAAAGCCAGCCCCTACTATATCACTTCGTTAGTAGGGTCTGAAGAACTCTCATAAGGGTCAATCTCTGAGTGAACTTTGAGTCTGCATATTCATAAGAAAATATTGACCAATCAGATAACACGTATTAGAAAACGGTCGGTATTAGAAGGAAAATGGCGGATTATCAACGTGCTTTCCATGTCGTCTTGAAAGAAACAAAAATAAACAGTCTTAAAGAAAAACAAGTCGAAATATTGGAGACTATTCTGAATAATAACAATTGCCTCGCTATTTTACCTACCGGGTATGGAAAATCTCTCCCATATCAACTTTATTTACCAGTAATTCGGGCTCTTGGTGATGATTGGAGTAAAAAGAAGAACAGCAAAGTCATAGTTTGTTGCCCATTAACGTCCATAATGGAGGACCAAGTGAAGAAATTGAAACAAACAACACTTGTTTCTGCAGAATATTTAGGTATGTTTTTAATTAATCAAATAAAAGTACTTAGCAGGGTTTGACACTAACTTTACAAGACTGAAAATGTGATTTCATTTAATAGTTTTATTTTCTCAATTCGACCAATGACCCAAGATAACCTACATTTTACTATTTATGTACATGTAACTGCATGCAGTGACGGATCCGGGGGGGGGGAGCGCTCCCCCCAAAACCTGATTTAATAAATCTTATGTATTGACATAAAAAGTCCCCTCTAAATCCGCCTGTGCCAATGGCATGGAACAGTCATTTACTAGACTGGGTTGGTCGGACATATCTTAGTGTCAAAGTACAGTTTACAAGTGAAGGTTTTTTTTGTTTGTCTGTTTGCATTTGATTTGATGTCATGTGCAACAGTTTAGGATCCATTGCCAAAATGGGTTATGACAGCCCATTTGGGATCTAATATTCCTAATGGGGTGTAAATTTAAATTGTTAAATAAATGATTTTTTTTTTCCAAAAAAGAAGGTAAATCTGCATTGAATTTTGTCTAAATGGATATATATTTTTTGAAGATTTAACAAGAATTACAAATCACCTTACACTCACAGAATATTATTCATTTTCTAGGATCATTAACTTAATTACCTCAATGAATTTTAGCACTACAGGTAGGCATATTAAATCCTTTCAATAAATATTTTATTAGGTAGTTCTCCTGAAGCTGATTCTGCTATATCAAATGGTGATGTGGATCTTATTTATGGGTCACCAGAGTTGCTCGTTGGAAATGTGCAAAGGAGGGAAATCATTCAGAAACTGGATGTCAGTCTTATTGTTATTGATGAATTCCATACTATTGCCACATGGTATGTTTTTTATGAAGTGTGATTATGTGTAAAATAAAGATGAATTTAAAGACTGTGTGGTATCAATCATATTTTAGAAGAAAATTAAATACATTTTTTGAAAAACTTGCACTACGAAAAAGATTGTTTAATATTATATTACATTTAACAATAAGGACAGATTATACGAACAAATTTTTGTCAAAGAATTTGAAAATAACAACTTGTTTCATGTTTAAATGAATAAATTGGATACCTTTCACCGCATAGTTTTTAATTTTTTATTAAAGGACAAGTGCACTTGAGCAATACTTAATGGGCCCTTTTTAAGTGTGAAAATGTGATCAGAAAAGCTCACTTGGGCCTTTGGCTCAGGTGAGCTAAAAATATAATTATTCCAATCCAGGCATCCATTTTTTGTTTGTATCATCTGTCCTTAAATGTGCCTATGTAAATAAACGACAAAGAAACTTAAAATATATTACAAAGAGAGAATTGGATTATTTTCAGGGGAGGAATGGGAAATGAAGAGGAAGCTTTTCGGAAATGGTTTCGGCACTTAGGAGAATTGCGCTCCATGTTTCCAAATGCTGTATTATTAGCATTAAGTGCTACCTGCACAAAAATTATTGAAAAAAGAGTGCTTAATGTATTGGGTATTGATAAAAAAACTATAAAATCTATTAGACTGTCACCAAATAAGGAAAATATTAAATTCATTGTCAACAAGATTCCAAATTCTATGGAATCCGCTATGTTTTGGGTTATGGAAGCTTTACTAACGAAGTGATATAGTAGGGGCTGGCTTTAGTCAGACTGATTTTTTCTTTAGTGATATACATGCAGGTTGACACCTGACCTTTCAGTAATAGAGAAATATACATACCACAGGGTATTACCATGAAATTAACAAGATTCACTTTTGTAGTGTTTATCATAGAGAAAACAATTGGAAATAATTTAATTTTGCTTGTATTCTTGCCTCTCATTGGTTGATTTCCAAAAAGGAACGCATAACATTTTGTATAATCTGGTTTGGTATGGGGACACACCCCCCTGACAACCAGCATAATCATCTGTATCCATCAATTCCCTCATTTTCAGTCCTTGGGATTCATGGAAAATTCCAGATTTAATGAATGTACCTTTAACTTCAAACAGTTACTCGATCTTACCTCATGTAAACAAGCATCATGGCTGCTAGATCTATGAATCAGTTTTTACCTCCCCTCGCTTCCCATCACTTCCGTTACTACGGTTGTATTATTGCGCGGTAAATTTGAACTCATAAAAACAACACAATTTTACATCCCCAGTTGAATAATTATTTTAAAATTAAATTATAAGGAATGACTCTAATTCTTGGCCAAATTATCGAGTATAATATGGTTTGGGTCAGTTTACGCTTTTTTATAATCCGCTTCGCGGATTATAAAGCGTAAACTGACCCAAACCATATTATACTCGATAATTTGGCCAAGAATTAGAGTCATTCCTTAAATGGAAATATTACTCTATAACTAAGACAGGCGAAAAAATGGAATCTTAGAGCTTTAAAAATTTTAAATAAAATATTCAAAGAGTAAAAGTTTTAAAATCCGCTTGCATTGAAGTAGCGAACGTATAGTATACTTTTTTTAATTCATGAATTTTTATAAACGAAATAAACGTTTTTAAAAACAAATTTACATATCTTGGAGTATCTGAATTTATTTTCCAATTGAATTTTTCGATGATACAGAAAATACATGGTGTTTTTCATCCTTTCGTAACAGTTATAGGGAATAAAGTTACGTGCGTGAGTGTTGGTGAGTGAATGCTGACTCATACGATTTTTTTATATCAAAATCGATGTGCTTTTTGCGAGGGGGTGCCCCGTTTTGCGCGGGGTGCCATTCTGCATGGGATTCTCTCTCTCTCTCTCTGTATACATGTATATTTCCTTTAATCTAAAAGTGTCCGAGTGCTTTATATATTTTATCAATTGAATTAGATTATTTTATATAAGAAGAATAATTTGTATGGATTAAACAAATACTATTTTCCTACTGATTATGTTTCATGTATAAACTATTCCTGGATTCTGTCTAGACCCCCCCCCCTTTTTTTTTACGAAATAACTAGATCTGCTCTAAAATAGTAATAAACTAGTAATAATATACGAAATATCTTTAGTTAGGAATAATTACATACTAGTCGCTTGGAAGAAAAAAAATTAAATAATTTCTCAAGTTTTTAATTCTCAAAATGATTGAGGTTATTTAAATAACGTGATTTTAAGAATTTCTGAAAAATGAATTAGACACAGGCGACGTCATTACGTTTTCAGTGAGTAACGTAAAAGTTGTTTTTTTGGAGCGCCTCACTAAAATGCTCATAAAATACTGAAAAAGTGAGATATTTTCAAAATTTATGTATATTTGCATTCAGAAAAAGTCCGGCTATCAAAATTCACCAAAATGTCATTTTATGAAAATTTGACCTTAAGGGCCCTTTTCTCGTGACGGCAGTCATTTGTGTATTCTCACTGCAGAAAATTCCTATGATTCAGAAAGAATGAATTTTGATTTCTTATATCACTTTCATATTTTAGAAAAATATAGGGCTTAATTTGTATTGAAACTGTATCTTCTTCTTTCGTATTGCGATATATTGCGAAATTTTTAACTGTATTGCACTATGTAATGCAATATTTTCAATGAAAAATACCATGGCATTCTCTTATTATTTTAACTTAATTTACATTCAGAATGTACATAACTATGAAAAGTAACCAAAAGGAAAAACAATATTGTTGATTTTATTAAAGTTATGCTCTGAAATACATCCATAAACAGCTTCTGTCTTACTATTTGGCTAAATTACTAACCTTTCTTACATTAATTTTTTTTCTATTTGATGATAAAACCCCTTAGTCTAAGCATTTTGCCGATATATCGATATTACAAAAACGTATTGCAATACGATATTTTTTGTCACTGTCATCGAAATATCGATATTTTTGCCCAGCCCTAATATTTTCAACAGTAATATTGTGTTCAAAGGAGATAAATAGACAAGCATGCACCCTTGGTTTAAAAGAAACACAAGAGTCCAATGGGCTTTATAGGTCATCTGAGCATCATGCAACAACTTTCTAACAAATGAATTTGGTTCATGTTTTTAACCAGAGGCCATGACATTCGCAATTTTGAAAGCGACACCATTGCTCATCATAACTGTACACTTAGCATGCTTAGTTTGGTTACTTAACACCCAGAGGCAGAGTAGAGGAACATGAAAATGCATTTTAACTAATTAGTAATATAAAGCAATAATTGTGAATTATATGGACCCAGGGTCAAGGTTCTGGTGTTAGGGTGGGGATCTATTGATTATATAGTGAAAATGCATTAATTCCTTGAAAATCCTCTTCTCTGCTACTGGGTATTAAAAAAACTAAATACATACATAGTTAGGACGAGGAAGGGTACTTCCTCGAAAGTTAAAGTGGCCCAAGGGTAAGGGGTTCTGATGTAAGGGCGGGGCTATATACATTATATAGTGAAAATGCGTTAACTCTTTAAAAACATTCTCTTCTCCTAGGTACTAGTATTGAGCTGATGAACTACCTATATATCTATGATGATCAGTGGTTCTTGCAGAATTGTGAATTTCAGGCCCATGGGTCAGGGGTACAGTAGGGGGTTCTGTTGTCAAGGTGAGGCTCTAATGATATACTGAAAATGAATTAATTTGAAATATGCTGTGTACTTGGTATTGATCAAACATTTAATCATGAGGGAGGGTGCCTTTTTATAATCATGCCAACAGTTTTACTGCTTGATGTCCAGAGTAAAGAAGAAGATTGTTAAAGATTGCATTAATTTTGGTGATTTTAGCCCAACCCCTCATGCCCCAGGGAGGCAGGGGTCCTGAATTGCACAATTTTTGTTCCCCTCAACCGGTATCTGCTATATGCCAAAAGTGGTTGAAATTGGTTCAGCGGTTCCAGAAAAGAAGCTGAAAATATCAAGAACTTGCGTCCGAAAGACGACGTACGACGACGGAGAAAACAGATAGGTCACCTGAGTGACAAAAAAAAAGTTCGCCCGAGGGCGCATGATTAGAGCGTCTGCTCTAGATTCGCAGAGTAAGGAGTTGATCCTTTCATTGCAGGTCCTGATCCATTGCGGAACTTGGAGACCGGTCCTACGGATGAGAGTCGATAAACAGTCTTTAAGTCCGTGACAAGAGAAAAGGGGGGGGGGTCTCAATAAGTGAAGGCGACCGGCGATATCGCCGTCTATTTACAGAATGGCGCCTGTTATTTTACTTTCAAAAATCAGTGTGGTTATGTAAAGAAAATCAGTACTTCAGAAGAGGTTTTCGATTATTCCGTTTGTCTTGTTAAAAGTAGTGAATGAAAAACGTAAAAATAAAAATCGTTGTTATTTGACGCTTTTCTTGTCAGATTACGATCCCCTTTTATAAAAACGTGGTGAAGATTCAGGAATCCGGAATTGCAATCGATCTGGTTTAAGTTTTACTAAGCCTTTTTCATTCTGGCTGCAGCATGGGCGATGGCTGCAGCCGAGAGAAATGCAGGCGTATCGACTCCTTTTTCCGCCCCAAAACCAAACGGTATGTATAAAATAAATCATAGTTCAAAAAATTGAAATAAAAAAAAACAACACATGTTTAATAGATTTAAACAATTTCTTCAATGACTAAATCGCTGTAATACAGAGAAAATAAAAAAAAAATCAAATACGACTTTGTCCTGTTTTATATCAGTTTACTTCAAATTTTCAGCAAAGTTAAGTAATACGGTAAGTTTTATGTAAAAAAAGTTTTCAAATGCTTTTGGTAGACATGCCATGTATATATTTTAATACGCTCATTTATAATAACCACTAACAAGTCACTGTCTCAAACTTTATATTGACACACTTCTAGCTTCTTGTGTAATGTACATACACTGCACACGTAAAATCCAAACGCAGCTTCTAGTGGTGTTTCTGTATATTGTAGAATATAAAACTTGGTTTTTAAATGGCCAACTTATTTTTTTTCAACTCTTTTGATTTATGCATGTATACTAATCAAATAATCATTTGTAGTAGGAAAATATTTTTGACAGGTTTATTAGATACTATATTCAATTTTAGCTGTTAGATAATATCTTATATACGGTACCTAAATAAAATTGATTTAGAAAAAAAATTTTTAAATTGATACGACTGGTAAGGTTTACTCACATTTTAATTCTGCTTCTCTCTTGTATTTGGCTAGGACTTATTTAAATTCAAGCAATTAATTAGCTGTATCATTTTATCAGTGAAGCATATAATAAAACAATTACTGCTGTTTTTTTCGAAGTACAATTATTGCTGTTTTTTCGAAGTACAATATTCACCTCGCCCGTCGGGCTCGGTGAATATTGTACTCCTCAGATGGCTAAATCATTGTATTGACCTCAAAAAACAGCAATAATTGTATAATATACGGTACCTAAATAAAATTTTTGGACCCAATCATATGGTTTATTTTTCAGCTGTATGTAGCTGTATGTAGCAACAATAATGATGACAAAGTCGGCGATAATACAAATGAATGTCAAAATTTGTGGAACAAACTGTGTTTGTCTCTCTGAGAAAGAACAAAGGAGACTGTTGGAAAAAGAACAGAACAAATGAAAGAAAAAGTGAGTAAGCTCACATACCCCACGCTCCCCGAAAAAATCAAAGCGCTGAAAATCCCGGAAAAAATGAAAAAATTGAAATTTCCCGGTAATATGCACATCTACAAATTGTATCCTAAATATCTGCAAAGTTTGATGAAATTCTGTGCAGCGGTTTGTGAGGAATTGCACTGACAAACTGTTCACCACTATATTCAAGATATCCCCAAAAATCTACTATATCTATACATCTATACATAAAGTTTGACAAAATTCTGTGCAGTGGTTTATGAGGAGTTGCGCTGACAAACTATTCATCTCTATATTCAAGGTATGGCCAAAACCTAAGTTTTTAGTGTGGAAATTCCCGGAAAAAAATAAAGTAATAGGAATTTCCTGGTAATATGCACATCTACATATTGTGTCCTAAATACCTGCTAAGTTTGACGAAATTCTGTGCAGCGGTTTATGAGGAGTTGCGCTGACAAACTGTTCATCTCTATATTCAAGGTATGGCCAAATACCTAAGTTAAAAAGTGCGGAAATTCCCGGAAAAAATACTGGAATCGGAATTTCCTGGTAATATGCACATCTACACATTGTGTCCTAAATACCTGCAAAGTTTGACGAAATTCTGTGCAGCGGTTTATGAGGAGTTGCGCTGACAAACTGTTCATCTCTATATTCAAGGTATGGCCAAATGCCTAAGTTAACCAGAAGTCTCTGTCGAGACTGAAGCTCTACTGGTTTGTACTTATAGCAAAGGAAGAGGAAAGTACTTAAGCAGTTGGGAATTGAAACTTTACACTAGCAAAAAAGAAAATAATTATCCTTGAATAAGTTTCTTTATGTTCTTAGTGTAGTCTACTTGCATGCCACATTATATTATAATCAGACTAAAACTGTATTTGAAGTAGCATTTTGAGAGTAACAGAAATTGCTATCTTTATTAACCAAGGTAATAATGTTCATTGAAGTCAAAAACGGATATAAAGAATTATGTACCTTAGTGTAGTCTACTTGTGTGCCAAGTTATATTGAAATCAGACCAAAACTGTAGGAGGAGTAGCATTTTGAAAGAATTTCACAGAAATTTCTATTTTTAGTAACAACGCCTACACCGTTCGTCGAAATCAAAAACCGATACACAGACTTATGTATCTTAGTGTAGTCTACTTGTGTGTTATATTGAAATCAGATCAAAACTGTAGGAGGAATAGCATTTTGAAAGAATTTCGTAGAAATTTCTATTTTTAGTAACAACGCCAACACCGTTCGTCGAAATCAAAAACCGATATACAGAATTATGTATCTTAGTGTAGTCTACTTGTGTGCCAAGTTATATTGAAATCAGACCAAAACTGTAGGAGGAGTAGCATTTTGAAAGAATTTCACAGAAATTTCTATTTTTAGTAACAACGCCTACACCGTTCGTCGAAATCAAAAACCGATATACAGAATTATGTATCTTAGTGTAGTCTACTTGTGTGCCAAGTTATATTGAAATCAGATCAAAACTGTAGGAGGAGTAGCATTTTGAAAGAATTTCAGAGAAATTTCTATTTTTAGTAACAACGCCAACACCGTTCGTCGAAATCAAAAACCGATACACAGAATTATGTATCTTAGTGCAGTCTACTTGTGTGCCAAGTTATATTGAAATCAGACCAAAACTATAGGAGGAGTAGCATTTTGAAAGAATTTCACAGAAATTTCTATTTTTAGTAACAACGCCTACACCGTTCGTCGAAATCAAAAACCGATATACAGAATTATGTATCTTAGTGTAGTCTACTTGTGTGCCAAGTTATATTGAAATCAGATCAAAACTGTAGGAGGAGTAGCATTTTTAAAGAATTTCACAGAAATTTCTATTTTTAGTAACAACGCCAACACCGTTCGTCGAAATCAAAAACCGATATACAGAATTATGTATCTTAGTGTAGTCTACTTGTGTGCCAAGTTATATTGAAATCAGACCAAAACTATAGGAGGAGTAGCATTTTGAAAGAATTTCACAGAAATTTCTATTTTTAGTAACCACGGCAACACCGTTCATCGAAATCAAAAACCGATACACAGAATTATGTATCTTAGTGTAGTCTACTTGTGTGCCAAGTTATATTGAAATCAGACCAAAACTGTAGGAGGAGTAGCATTTTGAAAGAATTTCACAAACATTTCTATTTTTAGTAACAATGCCAAGTTATATTGAAATCAGATCAAAACTGTAGGAGGAGTAGCATTTTGAAAAATTGTTTACAGACAGACAGACAGACGGACGGACGCCGGACGCATTACTATCGCATAAGCTCTTCTGGTCTCTGACCAGTAGAGCTAAAAAGTGCGGAAATTCCCGGAAAAAATAACGGAATCGGAATTTCCTGGTAATATGCACATTTACACATTGTGTCCTAAATACCTGCAAAGTTTGACGAAATTCTGTGCAGCGGTTTATGAGGAGTTGCGCTGACAAAAAAAGGACTGACTGACTGACACTCTGACGGACGGGTCAAAAACATTATACCTCACGCAACTAGTTGCGTGGGGTATAAAAAACCTGACAAGTTTCAACATGATTGGCTGAGTGAGGCTAACTGGCCTATTGTTTATGTCGAAGAAAAAGGCTTTTATTGTCTAATATGCAAAAAATATAGTTCAGCGTCAAAAAATATTCAGAACAAAAAATCTACTTTTGCTGCCTCCCCCTCTTTACGAATCAAGGAAGATACAATAAAAAAACGCACAAATTGAGCTCAACCCACTTGTCAGCAATCGAAATAGAGCTGACTCAACAGGTCTCTGTTTTTCACCAAATTCATGTTGAAAGAGAAGATACTCTTAACACAACTTTAGAACATGTATTTGCCACTGCTTAGTTTTTAATGAAAGAGTACATAGCAAATAGAAAGCTTTTGGTAATGACTGCTTTTATGGAAAAAGTTATTGGTGTTTCTGATTTGAAACTTTTTGCTCACAGTTCTGAAGGTTCTTAAATAGAAATATTTCTCACAATTGGACAAACGATCAAAGAATCAATTACAATTAAAATGGAAAATCATTTGGAATTCTGACTGAAGTTACTGATATTTCTGTTTGCGCAGCTAGTTACTTTCATTCAGCTTTGGGATTCAGAAAACCAAATTGTAAAAACTGCATTTCTTTCAACCAATAATGTACTTGCAAGTTTTGATAGCTGTGATGCTAATTCAATCACAGAAATTATTAAAACTGATATTGAGCAGTCTGGACTTGATATTGGAAAGATGTATGGATTATCAACTGATGGAGCAAGTTTGATGGTTGGTCGCAACAATGGCTTTGCAGCTAAGTTGAGGGAATACAATGATAAACTTATCAACATTCACTGTGTTTGCCACAAACTCGCGCTTGCATGCATCGATTCATGTACCAGTCTGAAATGTATAAAAGATGCCGAAACTTTGTTGAGACAACTATGGTATTACTTTCAAAACTCTCCAAAAAGGATGGCAGTTTTTTTGAAGTCTAATTGGAACTTAAAAAATTCATCTAGACCCAGAAAAGAAAAGCAAAACTCAAAAGATAATCTCTAGAAGGCTTAAGAAAGCATGTCAAACCAGATGGCTCAGTTTTGGTTCATCTGTAAGTGCTGCTTTGCAGGACTTTGAGACAATTTTACTGACTTTCAAGCAATTAGATGACCTAACAGCAATAGGACTCCCAAAGAAAATGACCGATATTAAATTTTTGGGAATCCTGTAAATTGTAAATGAAATTTTGTCAATTCTTAACATCCTTTCCAAAAGTTTTCAGTCAGGACAGTTTCACTTTGGAATGATTAGGTCAGCTTGTCAAAAGGCAATCGATGAAGTTAAAGCTGTTATGTCAGATCAAACACCCATTGACAACCTTCGAGTCGCAATTGATGGATACAACCAGTTATCCGATGAGTTACGTATGAAAGTCACAACAGAACAAGAGCTAGAGAAACTGTTAAATACATATGTTACAATCTCTTTGTGACAACATCACAAATAGACTCGGCAGCAGCCCATCAGTTATTGAAGCATTTGGCATATTTGATTCCTCGTCAATACCAGACAAATCTGATGAAGCTTTTAAAGATTATGAAAATGATGAAATAAATACTTTAGCAGAGCATTTCTTCCCTGGAAAAAATGAAAATAAACAGCTTGAACCACAGTGGCTTCAAACTAAACATTTTATAAAAACATAATATTTTCTGTGGTCAAAGTGTCAGCTTTGTGTTGAATACATCCTGAAAAATGTTCATGTCTTCTCAGGGGAAATGTTTTCACAGTTAAGACTGGTTGTAGAAGTTGGCATAACAATTCCTTGTAGCAATGCATGGCCTGAAAGAGGAGCAAGTGTTCTCATAATAACCAAAACTAAGTTCAGAAACAGATTAAGGTAGGATTCTTCTCATATTTCCTGTATTTTAAAATTAATGAAATATTCACAGAATCAAGAAGACAATATCAGTAAGTGATAGTATCAATGTGATTAATTTTGACCGTTTTATATTAGAGGCAAGGTCAGGTCAAGTTCATCGTCTTTTTCCTTGACATTAAGAATAAAAATACTGTTGCAAATCACGTGATGCCTACTGCTATTTCAAAAGTTTAAAGATTGTTCTTTGTGCATAAAAAGATATTACTATATCGGGTCTACATCATGATATTACCAAATTTTCATAAATAATTTAACTAAACTGGATATTGGCTAATCCGAATTTTCTCTGTTTTTCTTATTTTCACATATAATAAAGTAGTCTTATAAATATACAAAATGATACAAAAACAAAAAGTTTTGATCGTTTACTAAGAGAGAAAAAATACTTTTTATGGATTTTTGGCTCAAATCTGTACTTTGACTGGAAACGTTTAAAAGCTAAAATATTTCTAGTTTGTTTGAAAAATCAAATTTATTTGATATATTTTGAGAGTTTAGTCCCTTATTATTAATTTAACTTACATTTGAAAATTTCTTCAAGTCTTTGATTGTATAAAAATTATTATTAAATTCATTGTTCTATTATAATTTTGAGAGGCAGAAAAGAAGATATTTTCATACGCCACCATTCCGCCAAAAATATAGTCCCTGTTAGTTTTTAAACGCAGTTTACCATTTCTATCTAAAGTTGTGCAATTGTGATGAGGAAAGAAAAATATGGTCTTTTAAATCCCCTACACCTAAATATATATATGACATATATGCAAATATGCTTTGAATGTTTCATCTAGTCAGAAACCAGAGAAGAATCCTACCTTAAATGGTGAAATGTTAAATGCCTTGACGCATGCATCAATCAATGGCCCAAAAAGTGATGCATGCAATGAACTTGTATCAAAGCCTGTCTCTAATTGGCTGTCGGCTAAAAAATAGGAGAAAACTGAACAAGGAAAAGCCCATGCAAAAAACTGTGTTACAACTGAAATCAAATGAGGAGCAAACAGTTGAAAAGGATGTTGAAGAAGGTACTGATCAAACAGTTACAGTTGAAAAGGATCATGATGTTGAAGGAGCTACTGAGCAAACAGTTACAGTTGCCATCAGTCCTAAACGTTCACAGATGTTTTCTGCTTTTTCCATTTCTGTTGAAAGAGCTACCAGTAATTCAGACAAGACAGACATGGAACAAGGAGAAAACATCTGTGAACGTTTAGGACTGAAGGCAGAATCTGAATGTGATTCATAGACCAGTGAGGACGAAGAACTAGAATGTTAAAGAAAAGTTTTTTAGTACAAAATAAAGTTAGTCAATAAATGTTCTGTGTGTGTCATTTTTTTCTAACGAAGAATAAACAAGGATACCCTCTGAATGGATTTCAATGAAACAATACACTCAGACTCTTTAGTATCCCATAAACAAGGCAACACAAATTTATTTGAAAAATCTTTATTTAAGACATATTACAACAAGAGGCCAATGGGCCTTATAGGTTACCTGAGCATCATGCAACAACTTTCCAGTAATTTTGAATTTGATTCATGTTTTAAGCCAGATGCTATGGCATTAACTATTTTGAAAGAGTCACCATTGATCATCATAACTATATATATATATATATATATATATAATCACAAAGAAATTCACTTTTATAAGGATACTCACTTCCGCCCCAGCCCGGGGTTGAACTCTCGACCTACGGAATCTGTCTCCTAGCAGTACAGGAACAGCGCGTTAGACCGCTCGGCTATCTAGGCAAGTTAAAAAACTGGCATACGATGCCGATGGAATTCTCACAACGCTGCCCTACACTACACGGTCATTGAGAATAGAAGTGAGGTGGCAGAGGATAGTTTTTTTTGCAATCAAAACGTTTGACTGACGGTTTACTTAATATTGAGCTGCTTTTAAAATGTACATTGAAAAATGTTAAATTCCCTCTACATGTAATAATAGTATGATGTAGTCCCTTGAGGAATTTGAAGCTTTTAGGAATAAAACATATACAACTTACACAATGAGCCCTAAAGATGGCGCAGGGACAATCTCAAAATTTCATGTAAATCAAGCCTATTTTCACTATTTCTCCGCAGCTGCAACTGCTTCCAGGCCCGTCCTCATGACCTAAACTACCACACAAATTGCAGAATAACATTTGTACATACCAATGAACAGCAAGAGATAATGGCTCAACCACCTCGTTTTCAAGCTACAATTCATCCTATGAACCCATCCGCTTTTCTGGTGAAATACCCGTAGATTGAGTTTTGAGCTTAGTTTCGTATTTCTAGTCCATTTCCCATATACAATAGTAGTGACACTAAAGTGTCATATTTCAATAAAATATACAAGGCCACCAATTCCCTTCAAATGCACCCATAAAATATTCTAGCTATAAAATTACCTATAACATGCATTCAAACCTCTAGTTTCTCTATTTTCTGACCGGTACTTAATTCGAAACTATCCTCTGCCACCTTTAACTTTCAAAGTTTGTCTTGCAAGTAACAAACCTTGCTCAATTCAAAAAGAAAATGCAATTCTGAGTAAAAATATACCAAATATGTCTTGATTCATTGAAAAATAAAAAAAGTTATGGCCAAATAAGAGACCTCACCAATTCTCGGTCAACCACCTTAACCCCATATTGTTTGTTACACATAACCAATTCTTACAACTCCAAATGATCAATATACCATCAAAAAAGTGTTAAATGGTAATTTTAATTTATTTCAAATACAGTTATATGTAAAAATTCAAATATAAAGTGCACATCTTGGTGAAATGTACTCACATGTATCACATACTCCCCTATTTTTCACGTTCTATGAAATTCCATTTTATCTATTTTTCACTTGGTTTTATATACCTATAACTTCTTTGCAAAGTTAAAACCCCTTTCAACTTTCAAGATATTTATCATGATATGCAAAAAGCCAAAAATCTCTCTTGCATCATGTGCATGCTAAAGAAAAAGTGTCCAGGAAATGGCAGCTCAACACCATACCCCTGCAGCCATTTCTTCAGTGTAATGAAAATGCACTGTAAAAATCTGTTTGTCCTAGCTGCATTCTTTCTAAGTGTCTGATATTTACTTTCAACAGTTATGAGTAATCAAATACATACATTTAATTCTCCTGAATATTAAAAGTGATTATTCTGTCCTTCCTGGTCAATTGTGGGCAGATGATATGGGCCTAGCAGAATTCAATAATTGCATGAAAATGCACATTTTATTGATATTACTTCATTAAATATGCAATATAAACTCATTGTTTTGTTATTATTCAAAGAAAAATAGTCATTTTATAGCAAACCATTGAAAAATTTAGATTCTGTCACATTTAAATATAGATAAATTTAAAAATTGAAAGGGGGGGGGGCAAATTTCATGAAAATATCAACAACAGAAATAGGCTAAATTTGGAAAAATAAAGCAAAAAAAGTACTTTTGTACTACAAATGGTTAGGTTTAGTGACATCTAGGTATGCTGACTGATTTTTATTTTCAAAATAATTATATTTTGTAAATTAGGATGAAAAAATGGCAAATTCATGTAATTTCAGTGATATCGCACTAATTAATACACTTAAATTTTAATTAGATTTAATTAATGAAAGCAAAACATGATTATAATTATGCGACAATACCCAAAGTATCAAATTCAAACAATTAATTCATTCTCTGGCAAAAAATGCCTAAATCTTGTATGATTTATTATGCTGATAGTTCAAAGTCTTTAAAAATGTATGCTGGAAAAGAGTAACCCCCCCTTGTTTTTTTTTTGTTAGTCGTATAAAGAACATCATGACGAGAGTTTTAATAAAAGAAGAAACTGGAAGTCTACCTAGTTCACACAATATTGAAATATTGCATGCTGTTTTGTTGAGTCCTAGAACTGTTTAACAATATCTAGCATGTATTTTGTCATAAACAGTTTTTTTCGTGTAAAGCGAGTTTATCACATGAGTTGTTATTTCTTATTGCTCTGTATGAAGGAAGATAATCATCCATAAACCAGACTTCACTATTAAAGCATAAAATAGGAGACGAACAAGAGTGTCAAATAATTTACAAGACAAATTCACAGGTAGTTGTGTAAAGTTGGTGAAATTTTTCTTAAGGAGAATATTACGTTTAAGCCCCTCTTAGACAATTCTAGTATTTTGTGTAAACTTCCTTTACCGTCAGTTATTGTTCCAAGAAAATTATATTCTTTATTTCTTCAAGAGGGTGATTATCATAATATAAAACAGGGGTTGGTTTATATATTTTTTTAAAAGTTGAAACTTTTGTTTTTCTAGTATTCACAGATAGTTGCCAATTTAAGCAATGATTCTGCAGTTTGTTCAGTGTATTCTGTAAACCACTATGTGACTCTGAAAGCAGAACAAGATCATCTGCAAAGCTTAAACTAGATACATGTGTGTGTTTGAGTATGAGTGGATCACATGACTGATCAAAAGTGTCATGTAGGTCATTAATAAAACAGTTAAATAAAGTTGGACTCAGACTATCACCTTGTTTTACCCCTCTATCTATTTTTGGCCAATTTGATTGGTCATTAATTTGTATAAAAGGCCCTTATGCCAAACTGTGTCAAATGCTTTGCGCAGATCTACAAAGCATGCATATATTTTTGTCTTATTTCGAATAATATATTTCGTTATTAAAGTTTTAAGTACAAAAAGGCTGTCTGTTCTTTGTTCTGTTCTAAAGCCAAATTGTTATTTCGAGAATAATTTATCATAATGTGGCATTAATCTTTTATTAAGTGTAGCACTAAAAAGTTTTGCTATGGAGTTCTGAAGTGAAATACTTCTATAATTATTTAGGTCATTTTTATCTCCAGATTTATAGTTGAGAATAATGAATGGTTTTCTCCATGCAGATGGGTATTCTCCAGTATATAATATTAAGTTAAAAAGTTTAACCATAGATTTACAAGTAACTACTGAGCTATGTTTTAATATTTCATTTGGAATAAGATCTGGCCCTGCACTTTTATTAGTTTCAAGCTTGTGAATTAATTTCTAAACTTCAGTAATAGTAAATGGTTGATCAGTAATTAGATTTTTTTCTGAAAAAAGTTTTATACTGAGTTACAGGATCTTCAATCCTTTTCTGAAAATCTTTATTTTTTTTTTACATATACCTAGTGTCTTGCAATGGTTTATAACTTTATTAATATTTACTAGTATAATATTGTTTTGGAATACTGTTTGATTCACGATAGTATGAGCCCTTCTTCACACCATGTTTTCCAGACTTTTGATAGAAGTTTGGAGACCTTCTAGTCCAGGTCTGTGGCAATGAATTTTGACGATGTTGGTAGGGGAAGGAACGAAATCTGTTAAAGGATGAATCATTATGCGAATAATTGTCTTCCGATGTTCTCTTCCCAATCTGTTCTGTAGTTGAGTGATTTCTTACGAATGCGTTAACCGCCTGATCATTTATATTCACACCTAGTATAGGATTCACAACTCCCTTGATATTTTTCACATATTGGCTAATTCCACTATGTCTATTTAGATGAATAAATAAATGGATGTGAGATATGTTGCTATGGCTGACATATTCTAAGCCCTTCTCTGCATATAGATTCTTCAACATGGTATTAAACCTCTCTCTCTCTTTGAATCATACAGTCTAGACTGGGCTGGATTTCCATAGAATCTTGGTAATATTTCATTTACAACTATCTCACTCTCCGGTAGAAGTTGTGTATTCAGTATCAAGTCTTCAAAATCTTGAATAACATCATCTGGATCTTTATATTCAAGATCATTGGATCCAGTCTGAAATGTGATCACTTGAGCTTTCACTTTTTCCCTCCTCTAAGAATTTCATTGCCCCATAAATAGTTTTGTCTCTGAGGGTTGTAACTTTGGTATTCCTGTATTTGTAGATAGGTTTTGGTTTTAAGTCTCGTACAAATGAACTTCCCACTATCCAAATATCATTTTCATGATTTGCCTTCTCAGTGGGTTGTGGCGGAGATAAAATCAAACAACATTTAATGAACATGTGTACTCTGTCATCGTGATTTTAATATAATTTAATGTATAAACTGAGAATGAACCCTAACATTTTGTTTAATTATTAGGTTAAATCTTTAAGCTTTACTGCAAGTTATTTTTGACAAGCAGGTCATCGAGAAAATAGATTCTAAAATAAATACTATTATTATATCATGTATTCATAATTATGTAAGCACATCAATTATTAAAAACAAGGTAAAAGGACAACCAGAAGTCTCTGTCGAGACTGAAGCTCTACTGGTTTGTACTTTTAGCAAAAGAAGAGAAAAGTAGTTGAAAATTGAAACTAAAACTTTACAACAGCAATAAATAGAATAATGATCCTTGATTAAGTCTCTTTATGTTCTTAGTGTAGTCTTCTTGTATGCCATATTGTATTATAATCGGACTAAAACTGTATTTGGGGAAGCATTTTGAGAGTATTTTACAGAATTTTCTATTTTTAGTAACCAAGGCAATAATGTTCATCGAAATCAAAAACCGATAAACAGAATTATGTACTAGTATCTTAGTGCAGTCTACTTGTGTGCCAAGTTATATTGAAATCAGACCAAAACTGTTGGAGAAGTAGCATTTTGATTGATTGATTGTATACTGTTTAACGTCCCTCTCCAGAATATTTCACTGATATGGAGACGTCACCGTTGCCGGTGAAGGGCTGCAAATTTAGGCCTATGCTCGGCACTCGGGGCCATTGAGCAGGGAGGGATCTTTATCGTGCCACACCTGCTGTGACACGGGGCCTCGGTTTATACGGTTTCATCCGAAGGACCGCCCCATTTAGTCGCCTTTTACGACAAGCAAGGGGTACTGAGGACCTATTCTAACCCGGATCCCCACGGGGCTAGTAGCATTTTGAATGTTTTTCACAGAAATTTCTATTTTTAGTAACCACAGCAACAGCGTTCATCGAAATACAAAACCGTTAAACAGAATTATGTATCTTAGTGTAGTCTACTTGTGTGCCAAGTTATATTGAAATCAGACCAAAACTGTAAGAGGAGTAGCATTTTAAATGTTTTTCACAGAAATTTCTATTTTTATTAACAACGGCAACACCGTTCATTGAAATCAAAAACCGACACACGGAATTATGTATCTTAGTGTAGTCTACTTGCCAAGTTATATTAAAATAGGACCAAAACTGTAGGAGGAGTCGCATTTTGAAAAATTGTTTACAGAAAGACAGACAGACAGGCGGACCGACGCCGGACGCACTACTATCGCATAAGCTCTTCTGGTCTCTGACCAGTAGAACTAAAAATGACACGTCGATTACTGGTAAATCTAACAAATTATGAAAATGTAAAGTATTCGTCATATTAAAGGTTATGGGTACTGTTGAGTCGAGCACATGTCCTCATTGATAGCTTGGACTAACGTTTAATCCTTTACCTAGAATAGACATTTAATTAAGAAAAGTACTGGCAATGGAAAGTTCATACTGAGTTTATACAGGGTATTTGAAGAAATTAGCAAAAAAGCTCAAAATTCCATTGAAACAATACTAAAATTAAGAGAGTAAACATGGACTTCTAGACACACAGATATGAGACAAGGGCCAGGAAGGAATGTGAAAATAATGATCTTACAACCTGTTTTAAAACGTTGGTCAATAATTAATTGAGTTGATGATAGATAGTAATTGCTGAAAAGGCTCCTTAGTCTACCATAAAATGTTCAAGATTTGCCTCGAACAGAGGAAGGTAATCGGTACATACATGTAGTTGTAATCTTTGTAATCTGTGACTTTTTCACTTTGCAATGCCAAATAAGGAAACAGTCACTATTGCAAAATTGTTGGTTAAACAGGTGATATCGCAACTTTGAGTGCAGAGAACTGTGCATTCAAACCAAGGTAAACAGTTTGAAGGAAAAAATTTTCACTAAAATGTGTATAATATTGAATAGTAAGAAAACGCGTACGAGTCCTTATAACCCAGAATGTGATGGACTTGTTGAAAGGTTAAATAAAACCTTACTTGCGATGTTGAAGACTCTAGTAAAACTGGGATGATCTGTTACCTTGTGTGTTGATGACATACATTTGAAAAAAAGAGATGAGGTTTACGAGTATTTTCCACGATCTGCTGTTGGGAAATCTCTTAAGGACGTTCGATCCTGAATTTTTGTGTGTGTTAACATTAAATTAATGCAAATTGAACTACGTTCAATTAAAAAACCGCGATTAAATTCCATTCAAGCTGAATTAAACTAGGGACTCTATTTTGTGGCGGAAGGTTTTTTAGAATAAAAATCATCAGTTTTTCCCTTTTGAACAATAACAGTACTCTTTATTTTGGATTCCTATTTTTCCATGCTGGTTGCACACAAAGCTGTTTTTTGCAGTAAAATGTGTGATGCTGGTTCTAAAGTATCTATTAAATTATTTCTTATGAAGTCTATCAACAAAGTATGAGAAATATAGTAAATATATTCTGATAAATTGGGAAAAAATTGAGCCAACTTCAACGTAAAATTGACACTTTTTTTAGTAATATCTGAAAATTAACATCATATACCCCACTTTTCATGTTCTTTTCTAAATATTTAAGATAACTTTGACCTATTTGCTTAAATTCAGAAAAAGTTTAAGACTTTAAAATAATTTTCTTGCTTATTAAATTTTCAATGCCAGAAAAATCACATTTTATTAGTGCAGAAAGGTCAAATAATTGATTAGTTACAATTTTAAAGTGTCTTTTTTAAAACAGACTTGGAGTTTATTTTGTTTTTTGCTTTAATTGGATAAAAATATTGCAGGGAAAACGTCGAAGATGTAATTTTTAATTAAGACACAAATTTCAGTGCAAGAAGGTCATATTAAAAATATTGTAGTGCCAAAAGAAACATATTGACCCCCATTTTTTGGTTTGAATTTTAATTAAGCTATGTAAGTAGAAACTTAAAATATACTTGACAAAAAAAGTTTAAGACTTTAAATATCAGGATCGAACGTCGTTAAGCTTACACAGTTTTGGCAAGATCCATTCATAGTAGAGGGAAGATTTTCTAATGTTACATACAAAGTTAATTGTGGTGCAAACGGAAAATCTCAGGTCATACATGCCAATCGTATGAGGCCAACGAATCCCCATGTATTGAGGGGAGAAGAAATAACTTCTTCGGATACTCAAGAAATAGGCACTGATTATATTCAGGAAGAGAAAAAGACGAAGACCGGAATAATCTCTTCGATTACGTTGTTAATATATATCTCCTTTAAATTGCGTTTGTAAGAAAAAAAATTATTGGGCATATTTTAGTTTGCTACTCTATTATCTGATGACATACATGTTATTACATTATGGTATAGAACTATTCATAAAAAATATTTCTGTTTCATTTTATACAACGCCTGAAACCAAGCTTACGCCTCGAAAAGAAGCGAAATGACTAACGTGTCGATTTAAGACTTCTGACATGACGGAGATGATCAAGCACATCACCGAATGTGGATTGATACATATTGAGAGAATATATTCTTATGATAGAGAAAAGATTAAATAAGATGGGAAATCTTACTAGACACAAGAAGACACATATTGAGCAGGAGGTTCAGATTAAAAATGTTTAACAAATCAAATCTTAAGATTACAAGAATCAAGAAAGTGACAAAGAAACAGTTAGTGAGAAGTCACTTTCAGTAGATAAAGCTGATGCAGGAAAGGCAGGAAATGTCTTATGAAGAGTGGAAAGCAGCAGGTCCAGGGGATTTGCGGGGCATTTTAGGCGATGTTTCTGAGACAGATAACAAGAGGGAAGAATCCAAATACAAAACATGATAATGAAGATGCCAACATTAGAAGAATCTTTGGAAAACCGACCACTTCAATGCCAACAATTGCTACTAAGCGCAAAGATCTTGTCTCCTCTTCTTGACTCCCAGCACGTCCTTCGTTAAGAAACCCTGTGTCTGAGGATGGTACGCAGACAGAAAGGAAGGTTCGCAGAGTAGAGTGGAACATTGCCAAGTGGAAGGAAGGTGAAAAAGACATGGAGCAAATCGTATTGAAGATTCAGGAGGTTAAGAGACATAAGACTCTGTGCAAGAAGTTTACTTTGTCAATTGACTGTAGTTTATGCGTATATTTTTTTTATATTGATGAATGTATCATACTTGTTTAATCATTACTTAGAAACGATCAATATAGCAGATAAAATATTTTTTTTAGAAACTGACAAAGAAAAAAAAAACATGCGAGGTCGCATGGATTTTGAGGCGTGGGTAATGAGACAATCCAGGAAAAGTTATTCCGGTACAAGTTGTGTTTTATTGTCATGTTCCGTTAGGTGGCGTTATTTGGCACAGAGAGTATAAATATAGATGAAGCGGCAGATTTAAGTTAATTGCGAAATTGATACTGAAGTGAAAAGAAAAGCGGACTATTTGTGACGAAAGGTAATTTTTAGTTTAAGATAATAAATAAATATTTAAAGCTTTAGACGTGACAGAACGAGTCTTTCTTGGCTTTAGATATTGTTTGTTATTGAAAAAGCGACTGTGGGAACCAGCAAGAGCCGAACTGTAGGAACTGCTCTGTAAGAGCCAGTATTAATAAAAACAGCTGTAAGAACCCCTGTCAACGCGCGATCGGCAACGCAGATAACAACAAGGAGGAAGCAAGTTTGATAACGGGTAAGTTTAAACATATTTTTATATCTCGGAGTGAACATTTATATAAAATATGACAAGAAGGAGTTAATTTGGGTTAATATCGACACTTGTACTCAAACTGAGAAAGACTTGAAAGGTAGTTTCTACGCATAAGAGATGGATTGCATTGACATTCCTGCAAACATTGAATTTTTCATGCCCTTTATTATCATTTATTGTTATTCCAATTTACCAAATTCGAAAACTTGTTTTTAAGTTGATTGTAAAATATAAGTTTCATATATTTTCATAATTGGAATTCGATTCATTTGCATCTAATTGACTTTTTACTGAAAAAATTGACTACTGCAATGCGATCGTCAACGACATGAGTTTTGATTAAAGCGATCGTACAACACATGAAAAGCGATCGTACGAGTATAACACATGAAAAGGGATCGTATAACACATGTAAAAAGAATTGTATTTCATATTAATTACATAAATTATTGTCGTTCAATATATGTTTAGAATCATTAAAGTCATGCTATATGATTATCGGTAGCAGTTCAAACCAACCCTGCACGCTGAAGAGGTCTATAATACAATCTAGAGTTACTTACCATTGCATCTAAACATGAAAAATAATTGATTGATTGTATCTTGTTTAACGTCCCTCTCCAGAATATTTCACTGATATGGAGACGTCACCATTGCCGGTGAAGGGCTGCAAATTTAGGCCTATGCTCGGCACTTACGGTCTTTGAGCAGGGAGGGATCTTTATCGTGCCACACCTGCTGTGACATGGGGCCTCGGTTTATACGGTTTCATCCGAAGGACCGCCCCATTTAGTCGCCTTTTACGACAAGCAAGGGGTACTGAGGACCTATTCTAACCCGGATCCCTAGGGGACTCATGAAAAATGAAAGTTTACGGCAAATTTCTTGATTTGTAATATTTTCAGTCATTCTTTGCTTTTTCGTTCGGTCAATTTGAATTACCATTAGTCCTTTACTTTCCAACTTTCAGTAAGCAAGTTGGTAAGTAAGTGATGTCTGTTCATAACGTCTTGTCTGAACATAAATTTGCCAGGAGATAAAATTTTGTACCATTTTTAGAAGAAATAAAAAAATGATAATAAATATTTATTCTTTTATGAAAAATAAATTTCTTGAAGCATTAAAATTCCTTCTACATATGTACATTTATGAATTGGGAGTATTAAGTATATACTGTGTATGTATACATACTAAGAATATAAAAAAGGGGGGTGCTTAATACGAACAAGAACAAGAGGTTAAAGTAGCTCCCAAACATTATATTAACTTCGTGATAAATATTTCAAAATAGGATTTTGCTTTCCATTTCTTTTACACATAATAAAGACTGAGAATTATAAGCTTGAAATTATTTTCAAATCAAAATAAATGAACAAAAAAAGTAATTATGCATACATGTATGCAATCAAAGACGAAATCATTTCAAGAACCAAAATAATTGTTTCTTTCCTCCCAGAGTTTCGTTGAATGTTTTTAAATAATGGCTTGAACGTATATAATTATTTCAAAAATTCATATGCTCCTTATCCCCTAAACTACGTCCCTTAACTGCATCTCTTGTTAGAATTTATAATTTTTCAATAACAATAAATAACAATATTGCTATACTTCGATAGAGGCATGCAAGAGATTCCAGAGGAAATAAATGAGGCTGTCGACGGCTCTTTTCTTGATGTAAGTTTGACACAGACGGTGCATTCCAAGCCTTTTAAGTTTAATTGCGACACATGTGGCAAAGCATTTACGAACAAAAGTAATAGTTATTGTATATTTATTATGGCGTATCCTGAGTTATTTGGACGAGGGGCGGTGACGAGTGCGAAGCAGGAGTCTCCGCCCTTCGTCCAAATAACTCAGGATACACCATAATAAATATTCAATAACTTTCTTGTATCATGGCCAATCAAATGTCATGTCACAGATTTTCATGCATGATTTTTAATTACACCAATAGAAAATGTAGTTTTTGTCAGGTGACCGCATGGATAATCTCTCCTCCCTGTCAGTATTTTTAATAAACACATTTTACGTGCGTGTGTTCATGAAAAAGGACGTCGGATAGCAGCATCCCAGCCCCCCCCCTCCCCCCAAGGATTTTAGAGTGTGGTGCAAAAGGTTTTTTTCCATGTCAACTGTTTTTGGAGGCCCCCTTTCTTTTAAATGTAGCTACGGACTTAAAGTGGTCGAGGTGTGATTTTGAGTGCTGTGGGGCACCGACCTGGAGCCTCCCCCTTTCAAAAATTGCTGGATCCGCCCCTGGATTGTTAATGAAGCCTTTGGATATCAAAAAAGAAAAATTCAAAGATGAAGAAGGTAAATTCAAGTGTTATTCGAAAATCAAGAAAAAAAGATACCCGTTGATTATTTGATATATTCGAGAGTAGTCGTATTCACGAAAACGCTGTGTCAGGGTCAATTACTCTTCATCTTTGGATGCAGTACAGCTTAAGCTCTATGTTACAACAGGTGGGATATTTTAATATATTTCTGTGTGGAATTCATGATTGTCAAGAATTTGATTTCTCGTTGCTGTGGATTGAATATTTGAAGAGTTCCGTAAAATCATTTAGTAGTTTGGGATATATACGTACTGTAATTTATGTGAAAGACTTATTTCACTTGCAGAAATTTTGCCTTTGTATATTACACAGCCCATTCATTCTGTAATTCAGATTCAGAATACATGTAATTTAAAATGATGAAATCGCCTAGGTGTTCAATAATTTATTTACACGGCACAGTTTTTGCTGGCTCCGCCCATCGGTGTATCTCCAGTTATTGTACACTTGACTTCAAAGGAAAAACACCGCAGCCATGATACAAGTAATCTGATTCGTCATTTAAAATCCCATGAATCTTCTACATCGGTCAATTGCACTGAGTGTAACCACATTTTTGGAAATGACGAAGACTTACAGCAACACAACTGTTCGTATTATCCTAGCAGTTTCCTCATCTAATCTTTCCTTTTGTTCTTTGAATGTTGGCTTAGACTCGTGACCCCAACAGTCTATATCACTTACTAACTTTCCTTTTCCTCTGCTTATCCTCTTCCCATCTACGGCTATGAGTATTGGAACTTCTTCGTAAAACTTCGAAAAGCATTGAATTGACTTTTTATTTATTCCAGGGAGAAAAGGGGGGGGTCTTTGACATATTTCTATGAATAGTTGGAAGAGAAGGCATGGCAAAATTTATTTTCGAATCTGACGGATCAAAAAAAGCTTTTTCTGTTTTTCCTTCCACGATTTGCCCAATGTTACGCAATCCAGACATAAATCTGATAAAGAAGATGGGCGCATTTGGCGGGTGATCTGCAGGAATCATTTGTACGAAACATTTACGGTTTAAATGTCCATGATTTGGTTGGCTGAACATACCTTGTCAGATTTTACAAACACGTCCATGGTTTTTTTTCACTTAGTTTGAAAGACATTGTGAAATTGTAACATTTATGTCCATTTTTTTCTAGGGGGTACTATAACATAGTAATATTTCACAAAAAATAAAACCTAAAATATTTAATGCATAGATGCATGATACGTGTACATGTACATTATAAAATAGAAGATTAGAATTGATTTCGCTTGAGAACCAAACTGAACCAAAATTCATCTAATTCAAAATTTTAATACATCAGTACATAAAACGAAACTGACAAAATAAATGGTTGGTTGCCTGAATAAAAAAAAATTAACGCCCCATGCCAGGCTCGAACCAAAAACTTTTCGCTTCGAGTGCACTGAACAGGTAGCCTTTTTTTTCTTTTTTCTCTTTTATCGATATATTCATCTTCATACACTTATAACAATTAAGTTACAACAATATTAAAAAGAGGGCAATAAAAATCACATAAGTTTGTTTAAAAAATAAATAAAAGTATGCTTTCAGTTTCTTTCACAATATGATTTCTGTTCAAAAACTTTTTATAAAATATATGTTTTCTATTTTTATCAATGCACAAATAATGAAAATAATATGAAATATAATGTCTCAACATACATTTGCACAATTTTGTAACATCAATAAGTTTGCCACTTTGTAAGTATATTTGTCTTCTTTTGTAAATTGAAATTCTACACATTGAAAGAAAAAAATTCAGAAAGAAAATATTAACATGTTTGAGTTTCATTGAAAAACCGTTTAAAAAAATATTTTCAAAATTCAAGGTATTATACACACTATTTTCACAGTCTTTCAAGAACGATTCTAGATGATAAATAACAAAATTCTTCTTAAAATCTTGTAGTTCTTTACATTCTAAAAATAGGTGAAACATGTCCTCAGTACCTGATTCACAAACAGCACAAACTTTAGATTCGATCTTCCCAATTCTAAATAATTTTTCATTCGTAAAGATAATATTATGAAAGACTTTAAAGTCTATTTCTATAATATCTGGCGGTTTAAATGGTTCCCATAAAATCAACCATCTTTGTTTTATGTCATCTTGATCAACCATTTGAAATTTATTACACCAGAATTGGTCTGAAACAGGGTGTAAAAAAAGTTTTGCAATAAGTAATCTATAAAATATCCGTACAGTACAGGAATTGAATACCATATTTTGATCTTTGAATTTGATACAAAAATCAGGTACAAAATTATTCCTTGTATATTCAGTTTCACAAACATATTTTCTCCATTCATCTGGAATAACTGATTTCAAACAAATATAATTGTCTTTGATAGTTTTTACATCTTTATCAGGATTCTCCCCTTGAATAATTTCTATAATACAAAAAACAGGTAGAAAACCAGGTATAACCTCATATGTAATGTCTTTTACATGCGAAATACCTGATCTTATAAAATGATCCCATTTCAACATCTTACTATTTGTAACAATTTGTGGATTACAAAATGAACAATAATCATAAATATCATTATTATCTTTTTTATATTCTATACTATCTACTATTGCATACCATGCGTCCATCATCTCCTTATAGTACTGAGGGAGAAACTGAAGATCTTTCTTATTAAATCTCAATAAAAATAATTGAAACCCGGCTCTCAAACCACAAATTTTTGACAAAAAATATCTACATGTTAACTTCCATAAAAAGTTTTTTTCATTGCAGAAATATTTTGCTAAATTCTTCAGTCTGAAGGCCAACATTTTAACATATATATCAATAACATTCAAACCACCTTCTCTTTTTTCTCCAATTATCGTTTTGTATGCGACTAAATGTTTACCATAATTCCACAAAAAGTGTGTACATTCCCTTTGAATACTTTGTATAGCCCATGTAGGCATTGATATCACACTTAAAAAATACCACAATTTTGACATAAATAATGTATTTATAACTACTGCCCTTCCTTGAATTGTTAACTCTCTTAATCTCCAAAAATTCAATAATTGTTTTATTTTCTGCACTTTGTCTCTCCAATTTAGGTTTTCGCATTCCTGTTTGTTCTTTCCAAAATATATACCTAAAATTTTCATTACATTTGTTTCTGAAATACATAGTAAATCTTTTTCATGCTCCAATAACTTTGCAGTTCCAATACACATTATTTCAGATTTTTGTTTGTTGATTTTTGCACCAGAAGCTTTTCCATACAAATCAAACATTTTCAAAATTTCAAAAATAGATTTCTTCTCACATGTTGCCAGAGTTGTGTCATCAGCATGTTGAAACATCAATGCACGTTCATTAGACATTGGTATAGGAATTCCTACAATGCTTGTATTACTTTTTATACAACAACTTAAAGGTTCTGATGTCAATACATACAATAATGCAGAAATAGGACAACCTTGTCTAACAGAGTTTTTAATCGGAAAATATTTGGTTAAAAATCCATTACTCTTAACACTGCTGTAAATATCTGTATAGAATATACTAATCCATTTTCTAAAAATTGGTCCAAATCCAAAAACTTTCAAAACATCAAGTAAATAAACATGACTTACTCTGTCAAAAGCCTTTTCTTGATCTATTTTAATTATATATCCTTCTAAATTATCCATTTCAACCATATCTATAATATCTCTTATACTAATCAACGTATCAGCAATATCTTTACCAATAACACAACAAGTTTGATTTTCTGATACAATGTTTGGCAATACATATTTTAACCTATTGGCCATCACTCTCGCTATTATCTTATTGTCAACATTAAGTAGGCTAATTGGTCTCCAATTTTTTAAACATCGTTTGTCACCTTTTTTCTTGTATATCAATGTAATAATTCCCATCTTCATAGAATGTGACAAATATCCTTGCATTTCTATCTCTTGATAAATTTTAAATAAAACAGACGAGAGTTGTGGTAAAAACATTTTGTAAAATTCAACAGTTAACCCATCTGAACCTGGACTTTTGTTATTTGACATTCCTTTAACAGCCTTATCTATTTCATCGCAGTCAATAGCCTGTTCACACATGTCAACATCTGTTTCTTTAAGTTTTTTGTCAACAAAAGATAAAAGCTTGTCCTTACTATCACTTTCAATTGTAACTGAAGAATATAGTTTAGAATAAAATTGATACTGTAAATTTAAAATAGAATCAGTGTCATTCTTAATTATACCATCCTCATCAATTAATTCTTTAACTCTATTAGACTCTTGTCTCTTCTTTTCTAAATTCAAAAAATACTTTGTGCATCTATCTGACTCATTTGCCCATTGAGCTTTAGACCTCAAAATAGCTCCTCTGCATTTTTCATTTTCTAATACTGCCAAATCCATTTTTAATGCTTCATATTTTTCTATATCAGTGTTACTACCATTTGCAATATTTTGGGACATTCTCTGTAAAGCATTTTGAATTCTATAAAATTCTCTATTCTTTTCCTTTACTTTCGTCTTGCTATAACATTGTGAAAATTTCTTTATCTTATATTTTAAATTATACCACCACACTAATAATGAATTATTATATAACTGACAACACTTTTCCCGTTCAATAATCTCTATCAGAGGCGTAGTCACAAACTTAAAAGTGAGGGGGCTCAAGTCCAGAAATTCTTTGACAAGCAAAAAAAAAAAATAAATAAATAAAAACACAAACTTAGAAGTGAGGGGGCTCAAGTCCAAAAATTCCTTGACAAGCAAAAAAAAAAAAAAAAAAAAAAAACTAAAGTGAAAGTTACCCAAACTCGAAAATCCTATTTCGTGGGGGGTAGTGGACAAGTTTTTTTCAAAGGCAAGTTACTTTCAATTCCAATTTTTTGACCCGCATTATACGACTATATGCTTACTCAGTTTTTGAACATAGAAAAAATGTCATAAAATGAGGTTATTTCAAAAGAGTTGTGATTTTGTTCTTCATTAAAAAGTGGGGGGGGGGGGCACAGACATACTCTTGCCATACACATCTGAAAGGGGGGGGCTAGTGCCTCCGCCCCCCCCCCCCCCCCCCCCCTGTGACTACGCCTATGTCTATTATTCTTTGTTTGTATATATCATCCGACAATAAAGAATTATTATGAATCCATACACCTGGGCCTCTTTCACACATATCAGTACTAAAGTATAAAACTACCATTGAATGATCACTAAAAGATGTATTTGAGTACATAATATTCTTAACAAACATACGTAGATCGTTAGAGACCAATATATAATCAATTCTGCTTTGTACAAGATTCTCTTCAATAATACGCTTCCATGAAAATACAAGCTGTCTTTCGTTTCTTTTTCTCCATATATCAATAACATGAAACTTGTTCATTATTTCTATTAATGCTTTATAACTGGTCATATTTATGATTTGTTTTTCCACATCTATCATCTTCACTAAGTGTGTTATTAAAATCTCCCATAATTATAAGATTTTTTGTAACAGGAATAACTTTCAAAATTCTTTGAAAAAACATTGTTCTTTCTTTAATATCATTGGGTGCATATATGTTGATAATGTCAATAATTTCATCATTTTCTTTATATCTAACATGTAAAAATCTTCCATCAAAACTTTGAACAAAATCTACATTAGAATTGATACTATTCTTTATTAAAAAAGCTACACCTCTGGCTGGCGCAACAAAATTACTGTAGATAATTTTTCCGTTCCATATATTTTTGTAATTTTGTATTAAGTCATCGTCCCAATGAGTTTCTTGCAATGCAATAATGTCGAATTTTTTTTCTTCAAATAATTTGACAACATTTTTCATTTTATCTATATTTCGTAACCCATTACAGTTCCAGGAGGTGATCAAAACATTTGAATGAAAAAAAAAGGAAGTAACATCTCCATTTCTATTTATTTTTCTTTGCCTTAACCTTCTGTTTTACTTTCTTCTTTCTTTTCTTTTTTCCGGTGATTACCACCTCATTTCCGGTGTCTGTGTCTGTCTCTGAATGTTGTTCCTCCGATAATTCACTACCCAACGTTTGATCGTTATTGTTAATCGCTTCCTTTTCTTGAGCGCACTTGTTGGGGCCCGTGCGGTACACATTTCCTCTTGCTCAATGCTTTCTGTATTTTCCTCTATTTTTGCCGATGAGTTCTCTGGATCGATGGTTTTACTTACTTCCTGTGAAGTTTCTATTTCTTTGTCTTGAATCAATCCTGTTTCGGTCTTTTCCTTGATCTCGGTATCCTTTTCCATAACGTCGACGTCTACTTCCCTTTCGTGTACCTCATCTGCTTCCATATTCGATAAGTTTTCTTCGTCCTCGACCTCAGAATTTCCACTACTATTGTCGTAACTGTGATCACTCAAGCAACAATGGCATTTGTGAGTCCATTCACCACACTGATCACACAAACTGGATTTACACACTCGAGCGTAGTGACCTTGTTGTTTACATTTAAGGGTACTTACCACAAACAAAAAATGGATGCGCGGGTTGATATATATTTTTTGACTGATTTTGATTTGTACTGATATAAATAATAAATCCCTGAAATATAAAGAAATCGTAGGTTTTCCTTGGTGCTTAGATTTGAGATTTTATTTTGCCTTCTATATAATTCCATACAAAATTTTGCACAATTTTTTAACATTATTACAAAATCATATAAAATTCTCCCACTTTACTTGGTAAACATTATTCAGGTTGTCAATTTAAATGTAAATCCGTGATAAATAATGCTGATTTCTGAAAAAAGTTTGTGTTATTTATCCTTGAAAAGGTGAATTGTGGACATGCCCTAAATAAATGATCGCTAGCATAACACAGCGAACACACCTTTATTTGACCGTTGTGTATACATCGGTAATATTCTTTGCCGAACTTCAATGTATATGGGAAGGAGGACATATTAGTAGGGAGTTTCACCCTTACATACCTGGTCCCATCGGCTATGGTCGTACCCGGGTAAAATCGTCTATTTATAGGCGATAGAATTTCCACACCCATTGTATTTAGTGTTTGTTCGATTTCACTATCTTCAATTTAAGCCGGCAGATGGAGAAAACTTACGATAATAGTAGATTGAACCACTTCATAGCACTGAAAAACTTCATTTCCGACCTTTATTCCCTCTAACAAATATTGTGTTGGTGCTTTTCCTTCTAGAGTTATCTCATACAAATTACCAGACTTTGGCACACATGCGTAAAGGGACCCAATACCACAATTTTCGTGAATGAAGTTGATTATTTCATGGGGTCTCACATTAGAGTTATCTTTGACATTCACAATAACGGTGTTCTCTTTACAATACTTTCTATCCTTGAATGGTTTCAAATTATTGGATCCGCCAAGATGGCCGCCACTCGACGTGGCAGGCATCTCGAACACTCTTTAATTGTTCAATAGTTTACAATGTTCAAGTCAAAAACTAACAAAATATGAACATATATACACTATGCCTCCCACTAAAACGTAGAAGACAAGAACTCACTACTTACAGTTGACACAAAAGGTCAATTTATGCGGAGCCTAATTCCTTCGTGCTCACTATAATAAGCAAACCGGAAGTCCAAACAGGTAGCCTTACTTTCTGAGCTATCACCGCTACACATGTACAATTGCCTTTAAAGGACAAAGACGCACCACAATGACACATTTGGATTTTTTGGGGAAAAGTTCATTTTTCGTGGTCTCTGGGTCTTCTCTCCATTTTTTAAAAAAGTGTAATCGTTTCTTTGAATTAAAATACACACAAATAACGTTTCAAAATCATGGAGAGAAGACCCAGACATAGAAAATTTTTAGAAAAATGTGTTTCAAAATGTACAATTTTGTATCAAATGTCTAATATGGCCAATTTTCAAGTTATTTTTTAGCAATTTCGGGAAAATATTTTCCGTTCCTGTTGCACAGGAACCCGATAAATTAAAAAAATGTTAAAATTTCATGTGACATGTCAATAAAATTTTCACTTTTCAATTACGCCCAGGTTCCTGCCGAATGCCAATCAAAAGCGCCCTCGTTCTTTACCATGAAAAAGTTTAGTTCCAATCTGCCAGAACTTCATGGTTTGTGGAAAATTATACCTCATATTTGAGGTGTTCTGACCATCTACCGAAAACCATTCAATCAAATCCAAAAAAAGTAGATAACAAATGTTATCCATCGGCAGACGACCTTCTGCTAAAAGGCGATTGAATTTCAAAAATGAACATAGAAGTCCACTCTCTTTAAGAGTTTCTATCACCGATGGAAGCAGTTGGCGTAGTTCCATGTTTGCGTCATGTACGTCTTCATGCGTCTCATCATTGACTTCGTGATTTTCATTCATCTGATTAGTTTCATTGTTGTTTTATCATTCTCACACGTCTCGTATGTAATAGCTTTACTTTCACCCTTAATGCACATATTACCTGGGCTTCCTGGCAAAATAATTTTTCCATCTTCGAATATTTTCTTCGAAATAATGCCAGCATGTTTTTTTTTGTTTGGTATTGAACCTTTCCTGTTGTTTCATTTTTAATGTTCTGTAGACTATTTCGTTATTTGGATGTACTGATATGGAGTGATTAATGATGGCTGAAAAATTTGATATATGAAATGGGCAGTGGTAGCAGCGATATTCTGCCATATTTAAAACCTGAAAGAGTAAGCAAGAAAATTTGATGTGAAACATATACTGTATATGTTATTGTGAACGTACACTAGACTCATTGCCATATTAAATTAAAATAATTATGCTCCAGATCCAAAGAGCCCGAGGGTATATTGATTTTGTCATGTCTGTCTGTCTTCCTTTTGTCAACTTCAACTTAGCACATAACTATTGCGCTGTCAAGGGTAAATGTCCAGAATTATGTTACCATCGGGGACATACCAGTAATGTTTCACAAAATACATCTTGTTCTGATTCTATTTAAAAAAAAAATTAAATGCACCTGTTCATTCCATGATCTATTTTATTCGTTTATTTGGTAAAATTTACAATTGTTGCACGATCGCATTAATATTATATTTTTTTGTTGCACGATCGCAAATAGTGTCGTTGCCGATCGCCTAAATGTTTGACATGTGCACACTTTAAATGATTATTAAGACGCATTCTGTATGATAAACAACTTGGAATTCAGTTACAATTCAAACGAAGGAAAATGGAACTACACATTCTGAATTCACTACTATATGTATAAAGGTAATAGATTCTATTTCACTGTACTTTTTATGGTACGTTTAGACCGATGTTTTCACGGAATTAATATATTTTACAAATGTAAATCATTTTTAAGAGTATTTAGGACTTTGATTGTGTAAACATACCGACAGTGTAACACCAGATCAAAAGTTACTAATTTTGTACTCGCCAAGACATTGTATAAAATACGCATATATCTTACCCCATCTTCTTCCCGCGATAGAATCAAATGATCCGCATTGCCGATCGCATTAGCGTTGCCGATCGCGCGTTGACAGGGGTGTGTAAGAGCCGGTAACTATAATGTTTTCCTGACATATTTTCTATTTATCAACAAGAGGCCCACGGGCCTTATAGGTAACCTGAGTATCATGTAAAAACTTTTCAACAATTGAATTGCTTCGTGTTTTAAACCAAAGGCCATGAAATTCGCAATTTTGAAAGAGGCACCATTGCTTATCATTACTATACACCACTAAGCTTGCTTACTTTGGTTACTTTATAACAGAATTAGATCAGAGTAACAAAGAGAAAATGCATTTCCACTTTATAACCAGTTGTGCAACCTACTCCACAGGAACCACTGACCCTGAAGGCACATATTTCAAAATTCTGGAAATTAATAAATTTGTGATTAATACCAGAGAGCAGATTTCAAAGCATTAATTTATTTTCAGATTATGTAAAAACTCCCCCTACCCAGCCCAAGTAACCCTGACCAAGGGGCTATGAAATAAACCACTTCGGAAGAGTCACCTTTCATCATCATTAATATGTACTTAGATCACTGACATAATACCAAGAAGCAAAGGAAAAGATTTTCAAAGAATTCATGCATTTTCACTATGTAATCAGAGCCCAGCCCTAACACCAAAACGCTTGACCCAGGGGCGGAAATTCATAATTTTGGAAGAAGCAGCCTTCCTCATCGTAACTATTTACATAGTTCACTTGTTTAATACCCAGGAGCAGAGGAGAAGATTTTCAAAGAATTAATGCATTTTTACTATATAATCAGTAGGGCCCCGCCTTAACACCGGAAGCCCTGACCATGGGACCATGAAATTCACAATTTTGGAAGAGGCAGACTTATTCAACATAACTTTGTGTAGTAATTGGTTATTTGTTATATTTTGAACTGTAAATAAATTAAATATAAAACAATTTAATAAACAAACTTACTGCCATAAATAAATAAATATTAATTTAACTCCATCTGATAATTACATTTAAATTAATAATAAACTTACTTCAAAGTTCAAGTTTCAAGTTTTTATTTAAGACAAAGACCTCAACTCGGGTATTCTAATATACATTTAGATTGATATATATAATTCTTTGACTGGACATTCAGTGTAATATAGATTTTATGCTAATGGAATAATTTGTGATAAAATATATACCTATGTTAATGTTATGAAATATTTGTTATGTTTACATGTTTTGTAAGGTTGTTATCCATCTATAATTATAGCTTTCACAAATTAAAAAGAACCCTCATCAACACGACCTGAGTTTTTGTCTTATTATACGGGAAAACCCGGTTACATAAATTATGCATTTAGTGAGTTTATTTAATACCTAGCAGCAGAGAAGATTTTCAAAGAAATAATGCATTTTCACTATATAATATATATAGCCCCACCCTAGCACTAGAACCCCTGAGCCTGGGGCCATGAATTTCACAATTTTAATATGACTCAATGCTCATTACATTTATACCAACATTTTAATGCTTGATGTCCAGGAGTAAAGAAGAATATTTTGATAGATTGCATTAATTTTAGTGGTTTTGGCCCCATCCCTCAGGCCCCAGGAGGGCAGAGACCATGAAATGCAATTTTTATTCCCTCCACCCATAGATGCTTTATACCAAAATGGTTGGGTGGTGCATGCAGAGAAGAAGCTGAAAATGTTCAAATGTTAACACACGACGACGGACGAAAACGGACAGCAATAGGTCACTCAGGTGACCTAATAAAAATATGCATTATGACTAAAGACAAGTAGTCTAGTAAACATTAATATCTGTAAATATTGCTTAATCACTTATTTGTATATTTTGAACCTGCCAGGTCCTCAGAACGTTAACCGAGAGGATCCAGCCGCTTCTTCTATTTGTAATTATATACCCGGGGTAATTTTGTTTCACGCTACAAATTTTGGTGGCAGCCGTGAGATTATACCTGATAGGAATCTACTTGGTGGTAGACTAGTACAATTTTCGCCCTCCTCTGATGTCATAGTTATACCCCACGAAACAAGTTGAGGGAGGTATGTTTTTAACCCGTACGTCAGTCAATGTGTCAGTCCATTAATCCTGTCTTTTTGTCAGCGCAGCTCCTCATAAACCGCTGCACAGAATTTGGTCAAACTTTGCAGATATATTGAACACAAGGTGTAGATGTGAATACTATCAGGAAATCGCAAATGCTTTATTTCTGCCTGGAATTTCGGCACTTTTCAAATAAAGGATATAGAGATAACGAACAGTATTCAATATCAAAGTCCATAAAACAATACAAAAAATTCTATAACATCAGAGGTGATGTATTGGTTTTATACCAAGACTGGAAATCTGAAGACTGTACAAAGTAGATTTTTGCCCATATTTTAAATATAGAGATGGACAGTATTGTCAGCGCAACTCCAAATAAACTGCTACACAGAATTTCTTCAAACTTTGCAGATATTTCAGACACAATGTGTAGATGTGCAAATTATCAGGAAATCAATCCTTTATTTTTCCTTGGAATTTCGGCACTTTTCAAAGTATTTGAGGGACCGTTGAGCCCCTTCTCTAGAGATCAGCTCCAATTTCACCTTCGATTAACCTCTGAGTTCATTCGGGTCAGCCATATTTGATTTCGTAAACAACTAGTAATATTATCCAATCGTCTTTCACCGTTTAAACTTAATTCATTCAGTGCGGACTTCATTTAATATGGTTGACCCGATTGAACCAAGAGGCTAATCGAAGGTGAACATGGAGCTGATCTCTCGAGACGGACGCTCAACGGTCCCTCAAATATTGTGAGGACGACCAAAAGTAGTTCTATTTTTAGGTCACCTGAGTAAACTCAGGTGACCTATTGCTATCCGTTTTCGTCCGTTGCCGTGCGTTAACATCTGAACATTTTCAGTTTTTTCTCTGACCACTGAATTAATTTCAACCAATTTTGGCATATAGCATCTATGCTTGAAGGGAAACAAATATTGTGAATTTCATGGTCCCTGCCCCCCTGGAGGGTGGGGCCAAAACCACTAAAATTAGTGCAATATTTAAAAATCTTCTTTACTCCTGGACATCAAGCAGTCAAACTGTTGATATGATTGTAATCAGCATTGAGGCCTCTACCAAAATTGTGAAATGCATGGCCCCAGGGTAAGGGGTTCTAGTGCTAGGGCGGGGCTTTATAGATTATATAATAGTAAAAATGTATATATTCTTTGAAATTCTTCTCTGCTCATGGGCATTAAATAAACTAACCAAATGCATAGTTAAGTTGAATAAGGCTGCCTCTTCCAAAATTGTGAATTTCATGGCCCCTGGGTCAGGGTTTCTAGTGCTAGTGTGGGGCTATATATAATATATAGTGAAAATGCATAAATTCTTTGAAATTCTGCTTTTCTGCGCCTGGGTATTATACCAATGAACTATGTACATAGTTATGAGGAGGAAGGATGCCTCTTTGAGATTTGTGAATTTCGGGGGCCCCTGGGCCAGGGCTTCTTGTAATAGGGCGGGGCTCTAATGTTTATATAGTGAAAATGCATAAATTCTTTGAAAATCTTTTCCTTTGTTCCTGGGTATTATTCTAATGATCTAAGTACATAAACTGCCTTTTCCATAATGGTTAATTTCCAGGCCCTTAGGTCAGAGGTACATGTATTTGGAAGGGGGGTACATAGTCTGCAGAATAAATTAATGCTTTGAAATTTGGTATTAATCAACAATTTATGATGACATAAAATTCATGATAAAATTTCCAAAATTTTGAAATATGTAGCCCCAGGGTCCGTGGTTCCTTTGGGATGGGGTGCACAACTGGTTACAAAGTGGAAATGCATTTCCTCTTTGTTACTCTGATCTACCTCTGGATATTAAGTAACCAAAGTAAGCATTCTAAGTGTATAATTATGATAAGCAATGGTGCCTCTTTCAAAATTGTGAATTTCATGGCCTCTGGTTTAAAACATGAATCAAATTCAATTGTTGGAAAGTTGTTACGAGATACTCAGGTGACCTATAAGGCCCGTTGGCCTCTTGTTTCATCAAAAAATCTTTAGAAGTAAGATGAAAACTTTTTAAGAATTAGGTATTTCCATATATTTACCATGAACAACCTTGACATTTTTATCTCGGTAAAGAAAAACAAGAGGCCCATGGGCCACATCGCTCACCTGAGAAGCTTTGACCATTCTGAAATCTGACATACCCCAGGGATCCTTCCATGTGCACATAAGTTTCAGCTTTTCTGGCCCAGTGGTTCTTGAGAAGAAGATTTTCAAAGATTTTTCCTATATATTACAATGTAAAACTTTGATTCCCAATTGTGGCCCCGCCCTTCCCCCGGGGGTCATGATTTGAAGAACTTAGAATCTACACTACCCCAGGATGCTTCCACATAAGTTTCAGCTTTTCTGGCCCAGTGATTCTTGAGAAAATGATTTTCAAAGATTTTTCCTATATATTTCTATGTAAAACTTTGAGATTCTCCATTGTAGCCCTGCCCTTCCCCCGGGGGTCATGATTTGAACAATTTAGAATCTACACCACCCCAGGATGCTTCCACATAAGTTTCAGCTTTTCTGGCCCAGTGGTTCTTGAGAAGAAGATTTTCAAAGATTTTTCCTATATATTTCTATGTAAAACTTTGATTCTCCATTGTGGCCCCGCCCTTCCCCCGGGGGTCATGATTTGGACAATTTAGAATCTACACTACCCCAGAATGCTTCCACATAAGTTTCAGCTTTTCTGGCCCAGTGGTTCTTGAGAAGAAGATTTTTTAATGACCCCACCCTGATTATCTCCCCTTGTGAGGGGACTTGGCCCTTTGTTTTAACAATTTAAATTCCCTTTTACCCAAGGATGCTTTGTACCAAGTTTGGTCAAAATTGGCCCAGTGGTTCTTGAGAAGAAGTCGAAAATGTGAAAAGTTTACAGACGGACGGACGGACGACGGACAAAATGTGATCAGAAAAGCTCACTTGAGCCTTCGGCTCAGGTGAGCTAAAAAATAATGCATGATACAATGTAATCGTTTACGGAGGAATAAATAACACCAGCAAGTTCTTATCAAGTTCAATTATAACATTTACCAGAAAATACTACATGTTGGTAAAGATAATTTTGCTTAGCCATCCGATTTTCATAGATGATGCTTAAATTCCATGTGTATAGATCCACCTCACACAAGTGTTAATCGTATGGACTACATATTATAGTTTTAAAATATCACGGATTTCGTGAGCGCCGAAAACTTTAAGCTATATAGACTTTAAATGTGCATAAGGAAAGGCGTAAAACGTGGAGAAAAGAAAATAATTATACATGAAAACGTTTTATCCCAATATCTTACCTTGCACATCAGAAACTACAAGGGCGGTTTTGTTATAAACACTCAAAAATAATTAAGACTGTTTTCCATTCGATAAGATTTTTATGTCAGGCTCTAAAAACTAAAAATTTTCCGTATTTATATCAAATATTAAACGTAAGATAAACGCTACCTCCTAGTGACAGATTTTTAATCCCAATTAAAACATTTTCTAAGCTTTCAAGTCGTATTTGTTCACGGTAGAATTGTCGTAAATATTATTTTATTCCCCAAAGATTACAAAAAAAATTGTTTCAAATAAATCTTTTGAGCAACAAGAGGCCCACGGACCTTATAGGTCACCTGAGTATCATGTAACAACTTTCCAACAATTGAATTTGGTTCGTGTTTTAAACCAGAGGCCATGAAATTCAGAATTTTGAAAGGGACACCATTGCTTATCATAATTATAAACTTAGCATGCTTACTCTATTTACTTAATACCCAGAGGTAGAACAGAGTAACAAAGAAAAAATAAACTTCACTTCAAACCAGTTGTGCACCCCACCACAAAGGAACCATTGACCCTGGGACCATATATTTCAAAATTTTGGAAATTTTATTATAAAATGGTTGATTAATAACTAAAAAGCAGATTTCAAAGCATTAATTTATTTTCAATCTATGTACCCCACCCCACCCCACCCTGATACCCCTGACCCTGGGGGCATGAAATTAACCATTTTGCTGGATGCAACTGTCTACATCATAAATATATATACTTGGATCATTGGCATAATACCCAGGAGCAAAGGAAAAGATTTAAAAAGAATAAATGTATTTTCACTATATAATCAAAAGACCCCCCTCCCCTTTACATCAACTGGCAAAACCCCTGATACAGGGGCCATGAAATTCACAAATTTGGTTGAGGCACTCTTGCTCACTAGTGAGTTAGTTTATTTAATACCCAGGAGCAGAGAAGAATATTTTCAAAGAATTAATGTATTTTCACTATGTAATCAATAGAGCCACGCCCTGAAACCAGAACCCCTGACCCTGGGGCCATAAAATTCACAATTTTGAAAGAGGCACTCTTGCTCATCATAGCCATGTATTTAGTTAGTATATTTAATATCTAGGAGCAGAGAAGAAGATTTTCAAAGAATTAATGCATTTTCACTATATAATCAATAGAGCCCCACCCTAACACCAGAACCCCTGATCCTGGGGCCATAAAATTCACATTTTGAAAGAGGAACTCTTGCTCATCATAACTATGTACTTGGTTAGTTTATATAATACCCAGGAGCAGAGAAGAAGATTTTCAAAGAATTACTGAATTTTCACTATATGATCCATAGAGCCCCACCCTAACAACTGAACCCCTGACCCTGGGGCCATAAAATTCACAATTTTGAAAGAGGCACTCTTGCTCATCATAACTATGTACTTATTTAGTTTATTTAATATCCAGGAGCAGAGAAGATTTTCAAAGAATTAATGCATTTTCACTATATAATCAATAGAACCCCGCCCTAACAACAGAACCCTTGACCCTGGGGCAATAAAATTCACAGTTTTGGAAGAGGCACTCTTACTTATCATAACTATGTACTTAGTCAGTTTATGTAATACCCAGGAGCTGAGAAGAATATTTTCAAAGAAATAATGCATTTTCATTATATATAGCCCCACCCTAACACTAGAACCCCTGACCCTGGGGCCATGAATTTCGCAATTTTGGTAGAGGACTCAAAGCTGATTACATTCATGCCAACAGTTTGCCTGCTTGATGTCCAGGAGTAAAGAAGAAGATTTTTAAAGATTTCATTAATTTTAGTGCCACCCCTCAGGCCCCAGGGGAGCGGGGACCATAAAATTCACAATTTTTGTTTTCCAATTTGGTTGAAATTGGTTCAGTTGTTTCAGGAAAGAAGCTGAAAATGTTCAAATGTTAACACACGACGGACGACGACGGACGAAAACGGAGTGACTCAGGTGACCTAAAAAACTATAAAACCACGTGTTTTATTTTTAGTACAAATGCTGTTATATGAATGGTTAGGAGAACTTGCACCTTGTTTATTCTGTGTATCAATAGAAATTCATTGTTATCGCTCTTGACTTCCTTATTTGGAATTGACCTGAATATAGAGATGAACAGTTTGTCACTGTGCTGACGCCCCTGATCTAAACAGAAAGTGTTCGAGAGTGATGCGTGTTATGGTAAGAATGTTTGTTAATCTTGTGTTTACATGTATTTCAATGTAGAGACCACATACGCAGAAAAATATTACATGTATGAGTGACCGGGTGTGGCATCGCCATATTTTGGGGGGATGTGTTCGATTGAATTTTAATTTATATGTACATGTATTTGAAAATGATCGTCGAAGGATAAAAATATGATGCAATAATTTTTTACGAAGGGATGGAGTATTGCAGTATTCTCTTGTGAAAATGAGACATTAACTTGTAAAAACGACATAATTTCTCGTGAAAACGAGATATTATTTTGTGTAGAGATATTATCTTGTGAAAAAGAGATAGTATTTTGTGAAAACGAGATAGTATCTTGTGAATACTACATATTGTCTTGTGAAGACGAAATATTATCTTGTGAATATCTTGTGAAATAATACCTCCTTTTCACAAGATAATTTAAAGTTTTCACAAGATAAATTTTTCCTAGTATCTTAAAAAAAAATAATAACGTGTCCTAATTATACCATCGTACTCTCAATCGGGTTTTCTTCAAGGAGTGGATATGTTCGAACAAACAAATTGTTAAAAAGCCACCAAGATTCCTGAATTTTCCCAAATGATTAAAGCGAAAAGGAAGCCGCTTCCGAGTGTATTGATAATTTTATTATAAGTATTTCTATAGAACTATTTTACGTCACTTTATTGAATTAATAGCGAGACTCTGTCTTGAAGCGCCTGAAAAAATACAATATTTCCTCTTTATAGTTGTAGTATATTAGAAAATATTCCTTTAACATGCCACCTTGCACACTTTCTGTCCCATCTGGCTCAATTAATTAACCTTCCCAGAACCATAGCGTTGGATTAAGTGAAAGTGAATTGCTGATAATAATAACATTGACGAGAATGATTGGATTCCGTGTTTTGTTGTGTAAAGACTGCCAGCTGAGGGCCTCACAAACAATCAGCCGAATGACCGACTCTGATGTAGATCTCAGACCCATGGTGCACCGAATCCAACTTTTTCCGACTTCGGAAACGTGAATCATTTGGATTTCATATTTTATCTCGTAATAATGGAAGGAGCCCATTTTACCATAAATGGCATCAATTCAAAACATGTCATCCCGGAAGCCTTTGTGAGTATTCCTGGCTGTATTAATGTTACTTACAAGATTTAAAGGTAGACTATGATAATTACCTTTTTCAAGTCCAGTTTAAAGAAGGTTTCTTCTTATGATTTAATAACATGTAAAGCTGTAACAATCAAAATATAAAGATGGGATACCATAGTTGCAAAACTGTTATCTTTAAACATGACTTCGTCATGAAATGAAAGATTAACTATAATATATCATGTCTGTAAATTCTAAGTGGGTTAAATTAAAGGCAAAATAATGTTGTCAATCATGTATTTACCTCTACACAGTATATTCATTGTTGACAGTAAGAATACATTTTGATTTTATTTGAATCAAACAATTTGATAGAAAAGAGAGAAGTTTGTGGTATATCATTTATTTTTCGCTCCTTCTCGATTTTCAATGTGTGTGTATATTCATTTATTATTTTTAAAAACGCCTTTCTCCGTTTTTCACAACTTTTTCGTAGAATTAAATTTGTTTTGCATTGAAAAAAAAAAGAATTTTGCACTTTAGATAAAAAATTCATGCATGAAAATTTTTAAAGTTAAGTGCTATTCTTTTAAATTATATTTCAATTCAAATTCGAAACAGTTGCACGATTTTCATCAACTGGTACAAAAGTTGAACGTTAAACGTTTAGAAGTTCATATTCCGGTTAGCGAAACGTTGAAAGGGTAAAAGTTTACATGTATGACTGAACTCTAATAGTCAGAAATACCTACAGAGAACTAGTTTATTTTTCTTAGCATGAACTGCTTTCTCCTATGCTTTATTCATAACAATGGAGTACTGAGACAATAATTATTCCTCAACAGCAAACAAAATCTGAAAAGGAACCTCATTTCTCCGTTCGGAAAATATTGAAATTATTAATTCAGTAGTATTAAACAGTGTCAAAAAATTGAATGGCGTACATTCCTTTGTCATGCATTTGTTAAGATAGGATCAGAACATACCGGAACACTCATACAGTGTGTTATTTATGTTTTCTTATAATCATGGGTACAGCATAGCTTCACCATTACATGGAGTTCTTTTCATTTATATAAACAGACCTGTATAATTGTCATTACTGGTGAGTTACAAGATGTATTAATGAATTAAAAGGAAGGTTTAGTCCTAGAGCTTTAATTCTTGATAAAGGCGAATATTGACCTGCGATTTATTGTTGTTGGAAACAAAAGACGATATATTGATGATGTAACTTTCCATGGGATAAGATCAACTTCTTTATGTTTTTCTTTGTTTCACTCATTTGAACATAAAATATTTCTCTTATAAGTATCATAAACACAATAGAAGGCTGACATGGAATCAATGTGTTTCATCCTTAGTGTACCACAGGCACATAGCATCGATTTTGAAAGTGGGGGGGAAACCCAAAATATGTGCAGATCAAAAAGTAAAACAGGAGGAAAAAATTTTTTCATTAAACTCACCTGAAAAAGTTGACAAGCGTAAAAAAAAAAATAAAAATAAAAAAGGACAATTGACCAAACTCAAAAATCTTATTTCGGGAGGGGGGGGGGGCAGTTTTTTTTTTCAATGTCAATTTCTTTCCATACCAAGTTTTTTGCATTTAATCCTACATTTCCTTCATATTAATTTTCAATAGTAAAGATAGCTCCCCTGTTGCTAAAGAAAGATCTTGTCACAAGTATTACATATGTGAAGTACAAAAGCCCTAGCCCTAACCCTAACCGTTCAAAAGTTGTGGTCAAGGTTAAAGTTTTTAAAAAAGGTCAAATGTCAAAGATCCAATGAAAGGTCTTGTCACAAGGATTTAATAATTGAAGAATGAAAGCCCTAGCCCTAACCCTTCCAAAGTTATGGTCAAAGTTTGTTTTTTAAAAGAAGGTAAAAACTCCAAAGTCAAGGTCAAATTTCTTGGTATCCAATAAAAGGTCTTCTCACAAAGATTACGTATGTGAAGTATGAAAGCACTAAGCCTTACCATTCAAATGTTAAAGCCAAGGTTAAAGTCAGAATCAGATAAAAGTGAAAATTTCAAGGTCAAAGTTGTTGGTATCCAATGAAAGGACTTGCCACAAAGAATTCACATGTGAAATATGAAAGTCATAGCTCCACTAAATCAAAAGTTATGTGCAAGACTAAAGCTTTTTGTGACGGTATATACGGTCTACACAATACATGTATACAGGTTTAACATGAAAAATGAGATTTAATCCAAAGGCAAAAAAAAAATCAGGCGGTAATTGCAATTCTTGTTGAAAGCTGTTTCAAATATTTAATGAAACATTCTGATTTGAACACATTTCTTGATTGTTTTACTCTGAAGTTGACAAGAAAAAGATGCTTGAGTTTCTGATTGAAAATATAAAAAAATGTTCCACTGAAAATTTCAAGTTTTGGTACCAATTGCATTATTATTTACAAACCGACATGAAATTGATTTATTAAACATTTCATCAGCCTTTCTTTATATTTTTGTATTCATATGAAGCAGAAAGTGCCAAAAATCTTCAATGGAAAACTTAAGACGAAAACACTTGCTGCGACCTTCAACTCGACATTTATATATATCGACGCATTTACATTTTTACAATTGTCAAATTACGCATGGATAGTTACAACTAACAAATTGTGAAAAAAAACATTTTACATTGATTTGAAATTAAGATTTACAATTAACAATGACTACTTCCATTTTTTAATTTTTTCACCTATATTAATATCCGTACTTGAGTCCATCGTCCCATTATGTTCATGTGTTGATATATATTGTTTTACGGTAATGTGTCAATATTTGCAAATTTATCAGCTTCTATATATTCATTAAACATATAATGAAACCGCTCGAATAAAAAATTAAAAATAAAATTTGTGAAACAAAACATCTATGGGTGAAGGGGAAATGTGAATTTCTATATACCCTCCACTTTTCAAGCCCCCCTGTTGGTGCGTGGGGCGTTAACATTTGAACATTTTCATTCTTCTTAAAATTAATGCAATTTTCTTTAAAAAAAAATTCTTCCTTGGGGCCAAAACCATTAAAATTAGTGCAATCTTTAAAATCTTCATCAAATAGTCAAACTGTTGGTATGAATGTAATCAGCATTGAGTCCTCTACCAAAATTGTGAAATTCATGGCCCCAGGTTCAGGGGTTCTAGTGCTAGGGCGAGGCTTAATAGATTATATATTTGAAAATGCATTATTTCTTTGAAATTCTTCTTTTCTGCTCCTAGGCATTAAATAAACTAACCAAGTGCATAGTTAAGTTGAATATGGCTGCCTCTTCCAAAATTGTGAATCTCATGGCCTCAGGGTCAGGGGTTCTAGTCTTAGGGCGGGGCTATAAAGATTCAATAGTGAAAAAGCATAAATTCTTTGAAATTCGTCTTTTTTTGCTTGTGGACATTAAATAAACTAACCAAGTGCTTAATCATGTTGAATAAGGCTGCCTCTTCGAAAATCGTGAATTTCATGGCCCCAGGGTAAGGGGTTGAAGTGCTAGGGCGGGGCTATAAAGATTATTTATTGAAAATGATTTTTTTTTCAAAATCATCCTCTCTACTCCTGAGTATTAAATAAACTAACCAAGTACATAGTTATGTTGAATAAGGCTGCTTCCTCCAAAATTGTGAATTTGAATTTCATGGCCCCTGGGTTGGGAGTTCTGGTGTTAAAGTGGGGCTTTATTGATTATTTAGTGAAAATGCATAAATTCTTTAAAGATCTTTTTTTCGCCTGGGTATTAAACCAATGAACTATGTACTTAGTTGTGAGGAGGAAGAATGCTTCTTTGAGATTTGTGAATTTCAGGGCCCCTGGGTCAGGGCGGGGTTCTAATATTTATATATAGTGAAAATGCATGATGCATGAAAAAAAGAAAACACTTGCTGTGGCCTTCAACTTGACATTTAGATATATCGACGACGTATTGTCAATTAACAATGGTCATTTCCATTCCTACGTCGATACGACTCGTCCGTCAATGTTTCATATTATCTTTCTTATATTAAAGTTCAAAATAAACATTAATATGTTAAGCAGAGGCCTTTTGTAATAAACTGTCATTTTTGTCAATTTGACAGTTTCTATGCACGAAAAGCAACAAAAGTCTCTGTGCATTATGTACTTGGAGAATTTGTCAACTTGTAATGTACATTTACCAACAACAACGTACATTTACCAACATCATAGTTTTTTGTGTGTTGTGTCTACGCTAAATTATTAAATTTTACATGTACAGAAGACAGTAAATTAAGTTATGAAATGGCGGCTGTTATCGGCCATCGTACTCAATTGCCACTCCAGCTTCTTTAACAGTGAGACACAACTCGAGTTTCCTTTGAACCTTTTTGAAACATTTGTTCGTTAAAAGTTCGAACTTAAACATTCCTTTTTGTGAGGAAAAGAAAAACGCAAACACCGGAACCATTACTAGTATTTTTTCCCCTTATTCCGTCGGGATTTTAATAGTGTGTCCAAAGAGATCTCGTCTAGGAACCTGAACTTGGGCAACATTTTGTAAACAAGGACGCCGAACTAGTCATGTCAGATAAAAAAAAACATTATGATTACCACTGTATTGCTGTAGGTTGTTGACGTCAGGAAATATCCATATTATATTATGGTGGACAAAATGGAAAGATGGTCAATCGATATACTAGTATGTGTTCCCTTTCGGAACCAGAAATCGGACACTTCGCAAGCGGATTAAAGTGGAACCTCGGAAAAAAATCAGGCCAAGTAATTATACTGATCACTAGCATGCTTTGTGTTCGAGACATTCTGTGGATGGCAGACCTACCATACTTCAGACTAAATGTTAATTTAAAGTGTAGACCGTCTCCGGTTCTACAATTATACCGTTTCCAGAATAACAACATGAAGGCCTGCGAAGAAAAGTGGATGTAGGCGAAAGCCTGTCCACTTCTCTAAAGAGAATAACACAAACCCAGTACCGACTTTGTGTGAATATAACAATTACAGTGTAAAGGGAAAAAGGACGACAGGAGGTTTGTAGACTAGCTTCCCGACCAAGGATAATTTTACTTAAAAATCTAATTCCAATATTCCATTATGAATTACTAGTATAAGGAATGTATTTATTTTATATATTTTAAAAATCAATGCCAATTTTTTTATTTATCATTATTAAAACAAATATAATTAATATGAAATACACTGCGATCGTGTCACAACTTAGAATTATATCCTCTCAAACGTCCACGATGAATTATACGCAACAAAATATGCATTCTCCAGAGAGATCGTTAAGTCCCAGTGGTTAGAGCTTGACCTAGTTTAGTGCTAGAGCTCTCGAGTAAGTAAGGAGTCGATTTTTACGTCCCAGGATAAGAATCCCACTGTGGGACGTGGAGACCGGTCCTTCGAATAAGACCTTATAAACCGAGGTCCCGTGTCGCAGTAGGTGCTGGCACGAAGAAGGATATGGAGATAACGAACAGTATTGAATCTCAAAGTCCATTAAGGAAGCTCTAAACACTAACAGAAACTGCTTTTTAGACTTGGAGAAAATTTGCAGCTCTCCACCAGCAAGTGGTTGTGTCTTCTTATGAGTGAAAACTTCTCGAGAGGAACGTTAAACAATATAGAATCAATCAATGTGTTTCAAAGGCCAATATAGGCCAAGATGAGAGGTAAACAGTGGGTTAATTAATGCAGTAGATATTTAAATGTTAATAGTTTCATGCTGATAATGAGAAATGGCGGAGAGATAGATACTAGACCATCTATTTTTTATCCTAATCATGCTATTTTTCTTGTCTTTTGGCAACAAAGCTTAATTTATCAGTTTATGAATCTTCTCAATTGCTGTACGCTGGTTACCGTTAAGGCTCTTGGGCCTCTTGTTTCTTTCATCAGGTTCTTCTTCCACTCATTCTTCCATGAGATCAAGGAGAGATGCGAAGGCGCGATATTGATGTTCTTTCAAAGGTTATCGTCTCCAACTTGTGGGTCTGCAGTGTGCACCCCTCTAACGTTGTACAAGTGAAAAATGAGTGTTTCTTCCATTCCCACTTTCATAGCAATGCTCTGTCTTAGAGCATGAGCAGCATTTGTGGTGATTAGAAAAATCCTTGGGGCTAAAGGAGTCTGGTGGCTCCAGGATGGCCGTGCGTCTCATAAGGATTGTTAAGGCTACATGTCCGAACTGATGGTGTTACGTGACCCTGGGCAACCTGTCTTTGCTTCCATCCTTCCTCCCATTCATGGACTGTTCTAGATCTTGATTCATAATATGTTGTTTTAAGTGTTATTTGAATGTTTCAGTCATGTTAAGACGTCACCAGCCAGGTGAAAGGCTTCAAATTTTGACCTTTACTTGGCACTCAGAGCCATTGAGCAGTGAGGAATCTTCAATGTGCCAACGCCTGCCGTGACACGGGACCTCGGTTTTTAAGGTCTCATCCGAAGGACCCGCAACGTTCGCTTCAAAGTGCAGAGCGCATAGTGAAGGAACTCTTGCTACCCATTTTTATCGACTAACATGTAGGTTAGTCACGACCTCCCGATCACGAAGCAAGCGCACTGTCTACTTATCAGTACCGTGAACCGTTCTTGAAGGTCTCCTGCAGGACTGGGTAGCTGCCAGCATCTCCATCCTGGCCTTAATTGCTTCCATTGAGTCTTCTGGGGTTGGGACTATGACTTCATAGTATACATCTGGGTGAGGGTCAACAAATACCCTCTTTGATCAAAGAGAATGTGCTCCTTTAAATTGACGAAATGCTCGAAAAAGGAATGGTACCTGTAGAACCCCCACCAACACACATATTTTAAACAGAGGTTTTTTAAAGCATAAAAACTTGCTTATCTTATCAATATTTCTTTATCTGATATCTAATATTTGTTTATCTAATTTCGGTTCACTGGTAGCCTAACAAGAGGTCATTACATATAAGTCATGTAAACAATTTGATGAAACAAGAATATGGGTATCGTTTAAAGTCATTATTTTAAAGTTCTATAGTCGATACAATGACCATGGCAGCAAATATAATTTATAATTAAGTCTATTTACACTCTGATTTGTCGGTGTTTTTTGCGTTATTCCCCGATTATGACAAGAAGCAGTGGAAGCAGGTGTGACCGGTCGGCAGTGGATGCTCAATCCTCTATGGCACCTGATCCCACTTCTGGTGTTTTGGAGGTCCGTGATTGCTTTGCTCCAAATCTGTATTGTTCTTAGAACTTTTGAGCTTAAATACTGTGCGTTATCCTCATAATTTTTCACATTACTTTGTCTAGTGCAACGAAAAATCCAGAAATAGTAAATCAGGTTAATCAGAACTTCTTGGATGTTTTCTAGAACCTACAATCAAAACCTTGAGTCCTGTTTGACTGCCAGATAATATAAATAAAATTGAATGGAAGACAAATAAATCCTTTTGACTAGACGTGACTGGGAGTGTAAGTTAACATCTCCCCTAACTGCATTTAGCATAAGGGTGAATTATAATAAAAAAAAATGACCAAACGTTTATTTATCAACCACACTAAAAATACGGGCAATGAACATAGATTTCTATGCCTCAGCATATGTATTTAGATCATGTCGAAACACACGCCATATATCGCTTTGATATCTCAATAAACAAAATAGTTTTGCCTAAAATTGATGCTAAAATTCTCAGGAGTGCAACACCCTTTTGTGATATTTTGAAATTTTGCTCTCTCATAAAAAAAACTATTATCATTATATGATTTTCAGATTTTATTTGGGAAAATAAAGACACAAAGATCTGTGGTCAGGCGTGCAACACATTCTTTTTAAAGATTCGAGTTGTATGAAGAAAACACTTCTATTCATGCTTAGAAGTATTCATGAATTAATACGTTATTTTAGTATAATTTAATGCTAAATTATTGACAGTATTCAGCACACCTGATCTGAAAGCTCAAATAAGCTTTTCTGATCACATTTTGTCTGTTGTCCGTCTGTAAACTTTTCACATTTTCAACTTCTTCTCAAGAAACACTCGGCCAATTTCAACCAAACTTGCCACAAGGCATTCTTAGGTGACCGGGTTCAAGTTTGTTTAAATGAAGGGCCATGTCCTCTTTCAAGGCGAGATAATTAAGAAAATTTGGTGACATATTTGAAAAAGTTTCTCAAGAACCACTGCGTCGGAAAAGATGAAAATAATATGAAAACATCTTCAGGTAGTGTAGATAATAATAATAATAATGATAATAATAATAATAATACTTTATTTAGAGAAGGTGGCCTGATTAGTGTGACACACTATTCTTCCTCAGGGCCTTCTAATTACAACAACATTATATTAAATTACATTACATTAAATTAGCAAAGATAAACAACTTAGAAAGTGAATTATAATACACGTATATACACAATGTCACATGATAATAATGATATTCATAATAGAATAGTAATAATAAACAGATATATTTATATGACATAAAAAAGTAATATAATGTCACATGAGTAAGATTTAACAATGTATAATTATATACATTTGCAAAAGATATAAAGATCATGTTTGTTCAAGTCATGACTCCCGGTGTCAGGGTGGGGCAACAGAAGGTCTTCTGTAAGAAATTGTCAATTGGACAATTTTCCTGCTCAAAAAGCAACTTAAGTTTCTGTGCATTATGTACTTTGAAAATTGGACAATTTGTACATGTGCATTTACTATCATAGTTTTTGTGTATTATGTTTGTGCTAAATTGTTGAATTTTACATATATATACTAGCTAGCTGTGATTTGGCGGCTGTTATCGGCCATCGAAAAGAGTGTTTTGAAGTTCAACTATATAGTGTGTATAGGAAAGAAATTTACTATTGTGTAAATATCACTTAAAATTAATATAATTTTTGGAAGATGCACTAGCGTAGGATTCGTTTTGAACAAGAATATTGCTTTAGACTATAGTGAAAATATAATATTCATGTTTCAAATTCAGTAATGGTGTACTCTTCTCTGTCATGAGGGAGCAATAGAGCGTTAAGGCGAGAAAACAGCTGTTCATAATAAGCCTAAGATGTTGACTGTTCCTATGGCATTCTTTTTTCATACAAGTCGAACATTTTTTTTATTGTTGTGATTGGCTTTCTCGTTCTCTCTATTATGTGAATAAATTGTCAGGTTATTTTGAGCTCAAATTTTCCTCAGTGAGTGATAAAATTTTTTCTAAGAGTTATTTGAAAGTATAGTTCTCCCAGACATTGATAAAAGTAAACTTTTACATATACATGAAAATACTTTCACTGTATTGCAGTATTATTTTTTTTTTACAACGGATTACAATGTACAAAATTTTAAAAATTTAAATTTGTTTGCTATTACTATATAGATATGATGTGTATAAGCCTAGGACTCGAAAGTCCTGGAGAGGAGACAATTACATGTCACATTCTCTCAACTCTCAGGAAATACAAGTGGGTGAAAGGGAACGTGCAGTAGGAAAAGCGTCAATGTGCGCCAATATATGACGATTTGTAAAGGGTGAATGTACAGCATTGTATTCATTAATTAGCAGGTGAAGCTCGGGGATGTAATTTTTGTAAACAACCACTGCACAACAAAAAGACGTTCATTTAATACTGTATTGTGACAATATGTCCACGGTTGAAGAAGTTTTACGAAAAATGCATTCGGATTTTGCGAAAGAGAATCCGATGGAATCATCGAAGGTAGGCCTTGCATATAAATATTGAAAGATGCCGTAAACTATATATCAATTGCCAAGACTAGGTTTTATTGTAGAACGTTAAATGGAAATTAATTGAGACAAAGACATAGTAAACCATGCAAGTTTATATATGCATATAGAGACCGAACTGGGGAAGGGAGTACAATAATTTTACCATGAATCATTTTTGCAATTGTCGCATTACAGTCATTTAATAATAAATAGGATATAACGATGAAATAAAAGGTAAATGGATCAAACGGTTTATCCTTGTCTGAGCTGTTACATTGTAATTGAGAACTACAGTACTTGAATGTAGCAAAATCCCTTGCCCTAAGGTAAAACTTCCTAAATTAAGATGATTCGTTTTGAAATACTACTGTTATCATACGTCTTTTTGTAAATGAAAACAAATTTACATACATTTCATCATAATTATTTAGGAAAATCGATTTAGAAATTAGTTTTCGAAATATTTAAATGAGAAATAAGTAGGATATAATGATGAAATAAAAGGTACATGGATCAAACGGTTTAACCTTGTCTGAGCTTTCATTGTAATTGAGAACTACAATACTTGAATGTAGCAAAATCCTTTGCCCTAAGGGCAATCATTTTTGCAATTGTCGCATTACAGCCATTTAGAGAATACAGACAAATAAAACACACTTTTTTTTTCAGAAATCGGTAACGATTTCATATATTTATATTTCAATTCGTTACATATTTTAGCAAAAGAGAAAACTTATGATTTCTTCATATTTCAGGGGTTTATTTTTCATGTCAAAATTAGTCAAGACATATATATCAATCCATGCATTGATGTTTTGTTTGTGTTAAGTATCCCTTCGGAGGGTTTCTTCTCATATTGTCTGTATTTTTAAAAATTTAATGTAACTTCTATAGATTCAAGAATACAATATCACTAAGTGATGGTCCCAAATTAAATTTGACCGTTTTATATTAGAGATACGGTCAGGTCAGTTCATGATCTTTTCCCTGGACACTAAGAACAAAAAATACTGTTGCGAATGTTCAATGCTTACATCTACTTCAATAGATTAAATGTTTTCTTTTTTGCATAAAAAGAGGTTACAATATAGGGTCTATAAGATAATATTACCAAATTTACAAAAATAATTTAACTAGAATTGACATTGGCTAATCCGTTTTTATTCTATTTCTTTTAAATTCTTACTATTTAGGATATATTAGTTATTTTTATATGCTGCATATACATGTATTTCATTTTATCTTATTTTCACAAATGGTAAAGTAGTTATATAAAAATGATAGCAAAAACCTCAGAATGATTTGACCGTTTATTTAAAAAACTTTTACGTATTGTTGGCCCAAATCTGTACTTGGATTGGAAGTTTTTAAAACAGTTGCAGTGTGGGAAAATTTATAATTATTTTTTATATTTAAAAACTTTAGTCCCTTTTCATTAATACGTGTATTTAACTTGCATTTGAAAATTTCTCCCAAGTCTTTCATGGTGAAAAATTATAGCTAAATTCATTGTTCTAGAGTAATATAGAGAGGCAGAATTTTCATTCGCCGCCATTCTGCCAAATACATCGTCCCTTCTGGATTTAGAACTCAGTTTCCCATTTCTATCTAAAATTGTACTATTGTAATGAGGAAAAAAAAATATGACCTATTAGAGACATAAAGGTAAATATTCCTTGAATATTTCAACTAGTAAGAAACCAGAGAAGAATCCTTTCTCAAAAGAATTTCTTTTATGTAGGAGGTAAACTGTGATCACAATTGTAGTCCCAAACACAACACTGATATTAAGAAATGACTTGACCAGATTTGCATTTTCACAGAAGTGGAGTGCAGGAATATTGATGTGACTGTTAGGGTAATTCTGCATTTTTTGTAGAGATTTAATTTTATTTTCATATGTCGAACATAAATCATATTTGTGATGAACTATGGAGATAATGAACAATTTTCAAGCTTATGAGTTCATTCTAACAATACAAATCAGACGCAGAGCAAACACCTAAAACATCAGAGGTGGGATCAGGTGCCGTCGAGGAGTGAGCATTTCTCTGTTAAACGGTCAGACTCGCAACCACCGTACGCTCCTTGTCAATGTCAGGAAAAAACGGAAACTACCGCAGACAATTTAGTTTGTTAATAACAGCTTAACAATTAGAATGAATTCAGCAATATAGCCTTAAGATCTACAAAGTATTTCTTGACAGCGTCATTGTATCGACCATAGAACTTGAAAAATGATTACTTTAACTAGTGCTGTTTTATATTATTTATTGATGAACATGTTTCTCAAATCTATGTCTTGTTTCAGAAGTGTTGATAAGTACAGAATACTTTTATCGAATCATTTGAGAGACATTACCCCTTTTTTGCAGGTGATTAGGGTACAATGCCGCATAAGGGAATTTGAAGATTTTAAAGTTGATGTCAGCGCGTTTATCATAGAACTTTATCGTTAGGATACCATTAATTTTTTTCCAAGTAAAATATGAAACAGATGTGTCAGACTCTGTGTATAGTATATCGTCTTGTCCGGTGGAATTAAATTTAATTCAAGTACTCATAGGATGTTTTGTGAAAAGATTGCTTTAAATTGAACAAGTTCTTGAGAAGAAACAAAAATGTTAAATTAATTAATAAAATTTAATCATCAAGATTCACCTCGTGAAAGCTTGATAAAATATTGTAATGTTGCGTTGCAAGCGAAAGACGAATTTATAGACGACGGATATAGAACTCAAATAGATGATTGCAAAATAATTAACTGATATTCTACCTTACGTTTAACATAACAAAAATAAAAACTTACTTTTTTCTTTTAAATAATACTTTAAAAGGTTCTCAATAAGTTTGCATTGTGCTGATGAGTATGTAATAATCTACATGTATAACTGTAAAGAGGGAAAAACCCCGAGACAAATACAAAACATGTGGTTTCCATGATGCATAAAATTCACAGAAACAAGACAATTCATGCGCTTTAGTTTTCGTGGGGGATATGGGCTGACGCTAACGATGGCTAAATCTGTTTTTGATTACAATGAAAGATGTAAAGATATTTGGCATCATAAAAAGTATACCCTAGTTCTCTTTCTGCACCTCACCTTGGGACTTATTTACAAACATAAAATGTATCAGTTACCTTGGTAGTGATTCCTTACCTGATCAAATAATTAACATGATTAATGGAGTTCATGAAAAAGAAAATGGCTTTCAGAAATAGAATGCCGATCTGCAAAAATACATGTACCAACAAAAAGGTAATTTTGCAGTATGTCAATTACTAGTAATATTTGGAAAATTGCATTGATTGAAGCTAAAAAAATAAAAATTCATAAAAAAAGTTTAGTAGGGCAATTCCCCGATATGTCTTAAAATCGTAATCAAACAATGCAACCTACTACAGCTCTATAGCTAAGTAAGAATGTCACTCTACACACTAAACGCATTATCCATTTCTTACAGGTGTCTAACCGTGTCTTGTATTGCTAATTGACATATGGAAGAGTTAAAAAATATTTCTGGTAAAAATAACTCTAAAAATTACTTTGTGTCTGGAGCAACCTATTCCTTTGACAAAATGCAAAACATGTACAAGTATATTATTCTGTGACTGTACACGTATCACTATGAAGAATACATAGTTTGGTTTCGAAACTGATATTTCCCTGAAATATTAATCAAGATCAATTTCTTTGTACGAATTTATTTTATCAAATTTAACACTATCATTAGGATTTTCCTTTGGAGAATTCTACAAATATGGCTTCCATCTGCTTATCAGTGAAAACTTGAAATGATAACGAAATTCATGCATACCTAAATTCGAATATAATTAAGCTAGATAGATAATAATTCTCTTAATTAATTATTGAAAACGACACAATGGGCAGGGATTTTTTAATAACAATATGCTCAGACTGTAAAGGTAAGCTTGAGGAAACTAAGTCATTTTTTTAAAGCTGTCAAATCAATGCTTATCGATTAAATTAAGTACAGAAAATATATTGCATTAATTTTTTTTCTGATGACAAAGGTAATAGTGTAACAATTAATGCATTTGCAGTTTATAATTAAAATGTACAAAACATATTCTCATCTCTCTTTAGAAATCAGCAGGCAGAATAATACATTCTCAGAAACATATGTGACTAACGTGCTCATACACACTATGAGTATTATATTGCAAAAGCATCAAAAAAATCAATAACTGCCAAAAATGTGAAATGCGGAAATTTATTGACATGCTTTCGTACATTAGAAAAACTGGAGTCAGACGATGTAATTTCGTGCGCAACGATAGGATTAATTACAATGTTCCACGCCTTTTTAGTTCAGTTAATCTACTTTATAATGTTTACTTTTGCATTGATTTACAAATTTCGGCCAACTAATAATTATGGTAGCCAAAATTAAAGTTGTTTGGTATCATTTTCATTTACATGTACTCTGTGTGTCTACAGGAAAACAAGCAATTATGAAGTTGTAGATCCGTGTAAAAGTTGCAATAAATCTTGTTAAAAATCATTGTTTTGTAAACAAATTCTTCGAAAATTAAATAAAAGATATATTTATTTTTACTCATACATAATGAACACTTCAGCTTAATTTGCAAGATTATACGTACACAAGGCTATGAGAGGGCCCACAGCATTAAATTACACCATTCAGTCGACAGATTGGTAACTAAATGCCCACTGATTGGTCACTTAAAAGATCCATCCTATAGGTTTTCCTTGATCTTTCAGTTACCATTCAGTCGACTGAATGGCAGATACAATTCAGCGGCCTTTCCGTTATCTTTCAGTAGCATATTTTTATTGAATAATTGGCTTAACTTAGAAATTTTTTTACTTTTTCCAATTACTATAATATAAAATCAACCAGAAGTCTCTGTCGAGACTGTAGCTCTTCTGCTTTGTACTTGCAATAAAGGAAGAGAAAAGTAGTAGTTGGGACATAAAACTTTCAAAAAGCAATATTTATAAATAGTCTAGAGTAATTAGTCAGTTTGTCAGCGCAACTCCTCATAAACCGCTGCACAGAATTTCATCAAACTTTGCTGTTATTTAAGACACAGTGTGTAGATGTGCATATTGCTAGGAAATTTTAATTTCTTTTTTTCCCTGGAAATTTCCGCACTTTTCAACAGAGATTTTTTGCCATACCTTGAATATAGAGATGAACAGATTGTCAGCAGACTCTTCTTAAACCACCGCACAGAATTTGCTCAGATTTAGTACACAGTGTGTATATGTGCATATAACTAAGAAATTCCAATTCCATTATTTTTCCGGGAATTTCGGTACTTTTCAACTTAGATTTTTGGCCATACCTTGAATATAGAAATGAACAGATTGTCAGCGCAACTTCTCATAAACCACAGCACAGAATTTCGTCAAACTTGGCAGACATTTAGGACACAGTGTGTAGATGTACATATTCCCAGGAAATTCCGATTCCTTTATTTTTCCCAGCAATTTCAGCACTTCGAGTTTTGGGGGAGCGTGGGGTATGTGAGCTTGCTCACTTTTTCTTTCATTTTGAAGTCGGACCAAAACTGTATATAGAGGAGAAGCATTTTAAAAGTATTCCGCAGAAATTCCTATTTTTAGTAACCACGACAACATCGTTCATCGAAACCAAAAACCCATAAACAGCATTATGTATCTTAGTGTAGTATATTTGTGTGCCAAGTTATATTGAAATCAGACCAAAACTGTATGAGGAGTAGCATTTGAAAAGTATTCCACAGAAATTTTAATTTTTTGTAACCACGGCAACACCGTTCATCGAAATTAAAAACCCGTACACAGAATTATGTATCGTAGTGTAGTCTATTTGTGTGTCAAGTTATATTGAAATCAGACCAAAACTAGCAATGCCCAATAATTTTTAAGGAGTCAAAAAATTGTCAGTTTTTTATGTCCATTGTGTAAAGTATGACCCACTGCACTGATTCCATATCAGCAATCATTTCTCAAATCGGGTGAAAATTGAGCTTTTTATGAATGTTTAAAAAATGCAGAATTCTTACAGAGTTATCCATCTTTCCGAGGAAAATGATTGGAAAGTGTACATCAGCAAATTAAAAGCAGATAATTCAGGAATGCTAGGGACCCCAGGGTCAGGGGTTTTGGTGTTAGGGTGCTCTATTGAATATATTGTGAAAATGCATTAATTCTGCTCCTGGGTATTAAATAAATTAACTAAGTACGTAGTTATGATGAACAAGAGTGCCTCTTCCAAAATTATGAATATTAAGGCCCCAGGGTCAGGGGTTCTGGTTTAGGGCGGGGCTCTATTGATTACATAGTGAAAATGCATTAATTCACTCAAAATCTTCTCTGCTCTGGGTATTAAATAAACTAACTTAATATAAAGTTATAATGCCTCAACAAAATTTCTGAATTTTAAGGCCCTGTGTCAGGGGCTTTGCCATTTGGTGTAATGGGGGGGGGGGGCTCTTTTGATTATATAGTGAAAATACATCCTGGGCATTATGCATTTGATGCATGTATATAAATTTATGATGAAGAAAGGTGCTTCTAGCAAAATGGATAATTTCATGCCTCATGGGTCAGGGGTATCGGAGGGGGAGGGTGGTCACATAGTCTGAAAATAATTTAATGCTTTAGAATCTGCTCTTTGGTTTTAATCAACCATTTTTGATGAAATAAAATTATGATAAAATTTCCAGAATTTTGAAATATGTGGCTCCAGGGTCAGTTGTTCCTTTGGGGTTGGGTGCACAACTGGTTTTAAAGTGGAAGTGCATTTTCTCTTTGTTACTCTGATCTACCTCTGGGTATTAAGTAAATATAGTAAGCATGCTAAGTTTATATTTATGATAAGCAATGGTGCCTCTTTGAAAATTGTGAATTTCATGGCCTCTGCTTTAAAACACGAACCAAATTCAATTGTTGGAAAGTTGTTACATGATACTCAGGTGACCTATAAGGCCCGTGGGCCTCTTGTTGCTCAAAACACGAACCAAATTCAATGGTTGGAAAGTTGTTACATGATACTCAGGTGACCTTTAAGGCCCGTGGGCCTCTTGTATTATATCGATACCAAAATAAGTTTGTTTTTAGCTCACCTGAGCCGAAGGCTCAAGTGAGCTTTTCTGATCACATTTTGTCCGTCTGTCCGTCCGTCTGTCTGTCTGTCCGTCTGTCTGTCCGTCTGTAAACTTTTCACATTTTCGACTTCTTCTCAAGAACCACTAGGCCAATTTTGACCAAACTTGGTACAAAGCATCCTTCGGTTAAGGGGAATTTAAATTGTTAAAATAAAGGGCCAAGTCCCCTCACAAGGGGAGATAATCAAGAAAAGACAAAAATAGGGTGGGGTCATTAAAAAATCTTCTCAAGAACCACTAGGCCAGAAAAGCTGAAACTTATGTGGAAGCATCCTGGGATAGAGTAGATTCTAAATTGTTCAAATCATGACCCCTGGGGGAAGGGCGGGGCCACAGTGGGGAATCAAAGTTTTACATGAAAATATATAGGAAAAATCTTTGAAAATCTTCTTCTCAAGAACCACTGGGCAAGAAAAGCTGAAACTTATGTGGAAGCATTCTGGGGTAGTGTAGATTCTAAATTGTTCAAATCATGACCCCTGGGGGAAGGGTGGGGCTACAATGGGGAATCAAAGTTTTACATAGAAATATATAGGAAAAATCTTTGAAAATCTTCTTCTCAAGAACCACTGGGCCAGAAAAGCTGAAACTTATGTGGAAGCATCCTTGGGTAGTGTAGATTCTAAATTGTTCAAATCATGACCCCCCCCCCGGGGAAGGGCGGGGCCACAATGGGGAATCAAAGTTTTACATAGAAATATATAGGAAAAATCTTTGAAAATCTTCTTCTCAAGAACCACTGGGCCAGAAAAGCTGAAACTTGTGTGCACATGGAAGGATCCTGGGGTAGTGTAGATTTCAAAATGTCTAAATTATGATCAGTGGGGTAGGGTTGGATGCATTATGTATTACAAGGAGGAAATCTGGTAAAGAACAGAATGGTCAAAGCTTCTCAGGTGAGCGATGTGGCCCATGGGCCTCTTGTTTTTAAATCCCATAACTGAATGGCAGTTCAATACGTGAAATGTCTACAGTTTTTCTTTTCTTTTTTTTGTATTACAAGGAGGAAATCTGGTAAAGAACAGAATGGTCAAAGCTTCTCAGGTGAGCGATGTGGCCCATGGGCCTCTTGTTTTTAAATCCCATAACTGAATGGCAGTTCAATACGTGAAATGTCTACAGTTTTTCTTTTCTTTTTTTTTTATAAAAATAATTGAATTATTAATATTTTGCAGTTAAACCAGCTGACTCAAGACAAAGTGCACGGTAGGTATTAATATTCCATTTCTTCCCGGGAGTTAGACATCTAGATAATGGTATATGGTAATTAAACCAATGACGCCGAAAATAAATAACGTTAGTACCTCCATATCTCGAAAACAACAAAAATTAAACCCCATGAAAATTAGTGATTTCACAGTATACCAGATTCTCTCAAAATGTTATTATTGCAGCCCGGAGGACCGGGCTGCTCTATACATATAAGTTTAAGTGTTGGTGTATGGGGATTGGGGTGGGAGTAGTTATTTAGAATCAAAGGTTTTCTAAACATTGAAAATATTGTTAATCAGAATGTTCTTTCCGTTTATAAATTACGAAATACATAATATATCTATTTCCATAAAGTGAATCTGTAAAAATATATACATTTTTCATATATAATATATAAAGTTGCTTATCATTTACTATCGAAACAAGCTAATTCAGAGAATTCGTGTCCCCCGCTTAGGGAAAAAGTCGGCTCCCCCTGACTGAATTTGTAGAGTTATTAAATGTATACATGTATACTGAAGCAAATAAAATACATGTATGTCAATATGCATATAAAGATTTGATTGCTTATTCTTTATTATGTGTACAGAAGATTTTTTTTATATGGAATATTTATCACACTGTAATGATGATTTTATAAACTCATAAATTTTTCATTTCACATGCTGAATACTATCATTTAGTAAAAAAAAATAGTATTTAAAAAAAAGAAAAAGAAAGAAAAGATCGATCGTGAATCGATCCCGGGACCTCTCACATTTGAAGCGAGAGACATAACCACTAGACCACGGAATCGCTATACGCGGTGTGAAGTATATGCAGAAGTGAAGTCACATACATGTATATATTCATGTTTTCATGTTCGGTATTCTCAAAATTTTACACAATCCATGGTGTTTGATTTATTTAGCCTTTATTAAACAGTTCTAATAGATGTAATAAGAACATAAAGTCCGCCGAGAACCTGTTTTATACGCAATAACTCTCCTCATGCCCCTGCGCTAAAAACAGCGACATGTAATACTATAAATACTAATAAAACAAACGGGGCGGGGCACTTTGAGAGGGGCGAGAGACGCCCTAGGGAGTTTTGGTATAAAATTACATTGCATAAGCTCAAAATCTTCTTGAAATATCGCCCGGAAATGATAGTGTTACGCACAGACAGAATGTATAAATTTACGACCTTGAACTTTGACCTTTTGACCTCAAAATCAATAGGGGTCTTCATTAGGCCACAATTTCATTGCAATAGCTCAAATGGTTCTAGAGATATCGTGTGGAAACGAAAGTGTTTTAACAGACAGAATTTGCTTATTTATGACCTTGACCTTTAACCTTTTGACCTCAAAATCAATAGGGGTCTTCTTTAGTCGATAGGGAGTTGCTATGCTAAATTTCATTGCAAAAGCTCAAAGGGTTCTCGAGATATCGTGTGGAAACGAAAGCGTTACAGACAGACAGAAAGACGGACGGACGGACAGACGGACGGACGGACGGACAAACCCAAATTAATATCCCCCACTTTTCAAGCGGGGGACAAAAACGACAGGTCCCTTTTTTTTAGAACATCGAATTTTACTTCTCGGATAAAAACGTACTATGCAGAGTTCCGTGTTTTATATTCTGAAATTGAAAATTAATACATTTTTAAATATAGGTGATGCGTGTGTCTAACTTCAATTTATATGTTATGCAGCCAACATTTACTTGAGGAATTGATCAAGTTTAAAATGATATCGTTTTGATTGATTTTTATCCGACTACATGTTTTCAAAATATTCGCGACTATCGTCTCCATCAATTAGACGCATGCCTTTTCACACATATCGAAGCGGTTTGATGATCAAGACTCATTTTCATTGTTTACTTTATTTATTTCCCGGGCGACAATTGATGGTTACATCAATGTTTTCTTGTTGTAGATCTGTCATAGGTACTCGTATATAAGTCCTTTCCACTTTGTCGAGAGGGCCTATATAGGAATCAAAGCATCCTCATTAAAAATACGTCACATCCGCAGAAAAAAGCAAAAACCTTGTACTTTCTAACAGTTATATTAAATATATGAAGATAACAATTAAAGTATTATTCAAGCTCAAAAGTCCTTTAAACAATACAAAATAGGAGCAGAGCAAACACGGACCTCCAAAAATTAGAGGTGAGATCAGGTGCCATGAAGGAGTGAGCATCGCCTGCTGACAGTTAGAATAATCTGTGTCTCGATACAAGCCCTCAACAGAGTTAGAATACGTCCCATATAGTTGCAATGTAGCAAATCGGGGCGTATCCGCTCCGAACGATTTTGAAGAATTCAAAAGGTGTTGCTTCGAATGATTTTGAAAAATACAAAAGGTGTTGCGTTGAAAATAACTATCAAATTAATCAATACAAACCTTTTTGAGATGGTGTATGCCTTAAATTGCCGTTTATCCTAAAAAAATCCATATGAAGACGAAAATCCAACTTACTTTCTTAACGTATTTTCTCGCTTCAAATTTAAACGCCGTGTTTAACATTCGGAATTCTCTTGCTTTGATCGTAGTACATGTAAATGCACCGAGTTCAAGTTCCGTGTTATTTTTTTTTTTACAAGAAACCGGGTCCGAAGACAATATATCATTTTAACGATGGAACGTTCTATCCATTGCCAACCCGTCTCCCTCGCCGTGTGCTCCTTGTCATGATCGGGAAATAACATGAAAACGAGACTGCTGATATTGTTTCATCAACTTGTTTACTTCGTTTTAAAAACTGTTCATAGGAAAGAAATTGCTCTTGCTTATCCAATCAACTATATTTAAGAGATATAAACCCTGAATGCAGGTGATGAAGGTATATAAGTAAGGGAAGTTGACGATTGAAAAGATAAAGCAATATGAGCTGCATTTTTGGGAAATTTATTTTGCTGTTAAAATATGTTATTATGATTAATTTGTATGTAATTTAAACCTTTATGATCAATTAAAACAAAATAAAATTTTTAATTTTTTCAGAAGAAAAATTTCTCTACAATCGAATGTATAGCATAATATAAGGAAACAATATTGTACAGGACGACAATAATGTAATTTTGCTTCAATTAAAGCTTATAAAAAGCTCTTCCATCAAAATGTGAACAAGCTTATAAATGTTCTATTTTTCTGTCGTTGAAATAGTTGATTACAAATTTGCAACAAATTTTTCCCATATCAAGCTTGCAGCTCATATTGCTTTAAAGTCATGTCGTTTGTCATAAAGCTTTGTTGTTAGCATTAACGTCTTTGACAAGTACAGCTGTAGTATATCCAAATATGAAACAGATGTGTCAGACTCTGTAGTATCTTTTTAATATCAACAGTGTGTCAGACTCTGTGGTGTCTTTTTAATATCAACTTCATTGACTTCAGAGTCCTTGTTTGTACAATCAGAATGATTTTTAACAAAATAATTTTGCTAATGACCAATGACAAGTACGTTTACAAGTTCCATTTTTAGATAGATTTATAGATCGCCCTTCTTATAATATGTTATATCTAAACTGCCCCCCCCCCCCCCCCCCCCCCCTTAAGAAGAGACGGTGGCACGCTCCTTAAATTAGTAAGAATAAAATATATGGAGAGTATTCAAGCTCAAAAGTCTAAACAAAAAAAAAATTCAAAATAGAGGCACAGCAAACACAGACCTCTAAAAGATCAGAGGTGGGATCAGGTTCCATGGAGGAGTAAGCATCCCCTGCTGACGGGTTACACCCGCCGTGTGTTCTCTGTCATGATCGAGTAATAATGGAAAATATGTCGTCAATTCAGTGAGTAAATAATGGCCTAATAATAAGTATAAATAATCTTGTATTTGCGGACAAGGTCATTGCATTGACAATCGAAAATATGAAAAATGACTTTAAACGAGACTGCTTATATTCTTGTTTCATCAACTTGTTTGATAATAATTTACCTCGTTTTAGAAAGTGTTCATACGAAGAGCATGCTCTTGCGTATCAAATCAACTGAGAGATATAAACCCCGTATACAAGTGAAAAGGGGATGTTGCTGCATAACTTCGCAATACTGTTAAGGCTTCCCATAGCTTTAAAATTTTTAAGTTATATACCTAAATACAGCCAATTCATATAGAGAGTTTCCTAGGCTATATATAAACATATTTGTTACGATATCACATGACCTCGTTGATCACGTTACGGTCATTTTTATCTTTTTAAAGTGCTTCGCTTCAATCGCTTCGGCGCAGTCCTATAACACAATTATTTATAACTTTTTGTCATGTAAATAAACTCGTTGCATCATTGAGGACCCGAAATGTGCTTTGGAAAAGTTATACTTCACATTACTTCAACTTACCGAGAAATCTGAGGGTATATTCCGCTCAATATCATCTTTTTTAAAACAAAGCCATCATACATTTTTCCCAAGTAAGATTCAGTTAGAGGGGAGACCCCTCTTACGGATTTCACAAACCATCTCAAATTAATCCTCATTAAGGTATTTCCATCCTCTTATGATGTCATAGGTTTTTGCAAAAACTGCAGTCCACCGAAAAACCAGGCAGTATTGCATTAATAGGCGGCACATCGAATGTGAGGAATATTTGATATTTTATTAAAAACAATATCAATATAGTCCAAAAGGAATAATGTAATTGAAGATTTGTTTGAAAATTGCTTATTTAGTAAAATATCCTTGTGTTTTGTGTTTTTGAATTCCCCTATATAAACCATTGAATGTAGGTCAGAAACAAAGAACTGTAATTTCTAATACATTTTTAACAGGACTATAATTCACACTTAACTAAATCTAGAAATATTTCATCTTTTTGTTTAAAAAATAAAATCGGTGGGAAAAACACTTTTGATAGTAGTTTTCTGGCAAAATATATAGTTTTCATGAAATTTTGCGATGCAAGAGTTATCTTCCGTGGCATCGGTAAATCTGCTAAACACCTTTTTATCGGAATCTTAGTGAAATATTTAGAATCGATACACTAAAGAAAATGATTAAACAAAAAATAACTTATTTATTTCCAAATTATAATTCATTTTCGCCTCCAAACGTAATATTTAAATTAAAGTTGGCTCTATCATTCAGGTTGAATCCACGTTTCCATTGATGTATCAGTGACGTCATACACCTGACTAATATTGCGTCACATTGAAATAGAACAAGTTTTCCAGAGAAGTTTGTAAATTCTATGCATAAAAGTGTAAAGAAAAAGGAAAAAAAATAATTTCTCTTTTTCTGCTTAATTATTCTCATAGGCGTCGGAACCGAGGGGGGGGGGGGGGGGGGGGGGGCTTACCCCACCCCACCCCCCCACCCACCCCCCCCCCCCCCCCACTTTTTTTTTCTTCAAATATTTACTTACTATAGACATTGAACATCGCTTCGTAGGTTAAGCCCCCCCCCCTCCCCACTTTCCACAGACACGTCGCAGTATAGGTTAAGAATGGGAAAAGTGGTGGTGTTTGGAAACGAACCTACCCCCCTCCCCCCACGCGAAATAGGATTTTCATGTTTGGGAAATGGACACTTTCCTTTTTTTTTTTTTGCTTGTCAGTTTTTTACGACGGCGTATTCGTGCCATTTTAACAATGTAGAATTTTTTTTATTAAATCGTTTGTACGATTTAGTAAATCGTTTGTACGATTTAGTAAATCGTTTGTACGATTTAGTAAATCGTTTGTACGATTTAACAAATCGTTTGTATGATTTAATAAATCGTTTGTACGATTTAATAAATCGTTTGTACGATTTAATAAATCGTTTGTACGATTTAATAAATCGTTTGTACGATTTAATAAATCGTTTGTACGATTTACTAAATTAAATCGTACAAACGATTTATTAAATTGTACAAACGATTTAGTAAATCGTACAAACGATTTATTAAATCATACAAACGATTTGTTAAATCGTACAAACGATTTACTAAATCGTACAAACGATTTACTAAATCGTACAAACGATTTAGTAAATCGTACAAACGATTTATTAAATCGTACAAACGATTTATTAAATCGTACAAACGATTTATTAAATCGTACAAACGATTTATTAAATCGTACAAACGATTTAAAAAAATATTTCTACATTGTTTAAATGGCACGAATACGCCGTCGTAGTTTTTTTTTGAAGGTATAAAAACCTTTTTTACACCTAGCGCCCCCCCCCCCCCTCCTTTCAATTAGCTTCCGACGCCAATGACACTTCAGAGTGCATTATTCTAAATGTTAAATAATATTTTAATATCAAAATGTATTTAATACACGGGCGGCGTCTCAGCTAGATGTATTAAAACAAGTCCGTTTTGATAAGTAATTTTATACGTCTAAAAACTATTTTTTTTAAACTGACTTACTATGATGTGCGTAAATATAATTAATGAAGTGTTTATAATGATCATTTCTTATAAAGTTGAGAATCAATGATGAATATTTTAGATTTACGCAACACTTCATTCACGAAGTTGAGATCTTTACTTCATGATATTTGTAAAAACTTAAATATATTTATCCCAAGGGGAGATAATCAAGAAAAGACAAAAATAAGGTGGGGTCATTAAAAAATCTTCTTCTCAAGAACCACTGGGCCAGTAAAGCTGAAACTTATGTGGAAGCATCCTGGTGTAGTGTAGATTCTAAATTGTTCAAATCATGACCCCCAGGGGAAGGGCGGGGCCACAATGGGGAATCAGAGTTTTATATAGAAATATATAGGAAAAATCTTTGAAAATCTTCTTCTCAAGAACCACTGGGCCAGAAAAGCTGAAACTTATGTGGAAGCATCCTGGTATAATGTAGATTCTAAATTGTTCAAATAATGACACCCGGGGGAAGGGCGGGGCCACAATGGGGAATCAAAGTTTTACATAGAAATATATAGGAAAAATCTTTGAAAATCTTCTTCTCAAGAACCACTGGGCCAGAAAAGCTGAAACTTATGTGGAAGCATCCTGGTATAATGTAGATTCTAAATTGTTCAAATAATGACACCCGGGGGAAGGGCGGGGCCACAATGGGGAATCAAAGTTTTATATAGAAATATATAGGAAAAAACTTTGAAAATTTTCTTCTCAAGAACCACTGGGCCAGAAAAAGTGAAGCTTATGTGGAAGCATTCTGGGGTAGTGTAAATTCTAAATTGTAGGAATCATGATCCCCGGGGGAAGGGCGGGGCCATTATAGGGAATCAAAGTTTTACATAGAAATATATAGGAAAAATCTTTGAAAATCTTCTTCTCAGGAACCACTGGGCCAAAAAAGCTGAAACATATGTGCCCATGGAAGGATCATGGGGTAGTGTAGATTTCAAAATGTCTAAATTATGATCAGTGGGGTAGGGTGGGGATGCATTATGTATAACAAGGGTGAAATCTGGTAAAGAACAGAATGGTCAAAGCTTCTCAGGTGAGCGATGTGGCCCATGGGCCTCTTGTTAATCAATTATTCAATCTTTAAAAAATGTTGACAAGGGCAATAACTCCTCCACAGGTATCTTCATTCAACCGTTTTCTTTATTGTACTTCTATTTAAAATAGTTTCCCAGGTATTCACAACTCAAAAGTATCTTAGAAGTAGCAAGTATTTCAGCATCAGAATTATGCATTTGAACCTGTTTTCACGAGGTTGGGGGGAAACGTAAATTCCGCTATAATAGTGGTATCTCACTATTATAGTGAATTTACGCTATATTTCCTGCCGTGGATACCCTCGATTTCATCCGATACCATGCAAGGTGTTTGAACCGCAAGTCATGTTGGGTATTAAAATGAACAAAAACCGTCATGCTTGCATGTTTTGAATTTTAATAAATTTTCTACCGTTGCGTTTATTAATGCGAGCACTGTTTTTTTAACGGAAGTTGCATTTTTAACATAGCAACAGATGATTGCAGGATATTTAAGCCTGTTTGAATCTCACTTATTCCTTATTAATGTGCACAAATCGATGCTTGTTACAATTGTCAACTCGGACTGGAAAGGGTTTATGGAATTAATGGAAGTTTTTGTACTTTGAACCATAAAAATTGTGAGGGTGGAAAACCCTTAAAGACTTGCGCCAGGCTCTTTATACACATATTATGAATTCTGCCTCTGTCCACGAGTATAAAAAAGGGTAAATGTCAAACGTATATTTTTGTATTTTGAATACGCTGACTTTTACACAAGAGTAATAAAACAGTTATCTAAATTATTCGGATATATTATATTTTAAAAAAAGAATTAAAACGTGGTTATTTTAAACTAGATTTCTGCATCTTAAAACGCAGATTGAAATAGGATGTAAGGTTTATGACACTCTCCCCCTCATTACAGCTCAAGTTTGCACTGACTAATCGTCATTTTTAATTATGACGTCATACATTTGTAGTTCAGAAAAGTGAAGACAGAGTACACTGCAATATTCTCTGGGAAGCCTTTTCATACCTGCGTTAAGAGTTGACGATTGAAAAGTTAAAGCCATCACGTTTATCGTAGAGTTTGGTTGTTAGATTACCGTTTATGTCTTTTTCTTGTAAAATATCAGATTTGAATGAAAGCTCATAAGCAACTTTGAATTTTTCTTAAATTTTCCATTGCTATTTATGAAAATCTTGACTTCTTTTATTATGTCCCCGCTCCGAAGGAGAGGGGGTATAGTGTTAGCCCTTGAACATCTGTCTCTACGTCTGTCTGTCTGTCCGTAACAAATTTTTGGTCGCAGTTTTCTCAACAAATACTCATCGCAAATAGTTGAATTTTAAAACTATCATCTCTGAGGCATGCCATATGGTGGGTTTCATTTTTGTTCAAATCCAATGTTAACCTCCTGTTCATCCGTGCGTCTGTCCGTACCAAACATAACAAATAATTGTTGTTGCAGTTTTCTCAGCTTGAAATTTAAGGCATGCTATAACGTGGGATTCATTTTTTGTAAAATCCGATGTCAACTTCCTGTTCATCCGTGCGTACATGTATGTCTGTTTCGTACATTACAAATTTTCGTCGCAGTTTTCTCAGCGACTACTCATCGCAGATGCTTGAAATTTTATTACATTCTTGCTGAGACATGTGATATAATGGGATTCAGTTTTGTTTACTTCTGATGTCAACTTCCTGTATATCCGTGCGTCTGTCCGTAACATACATTTTCGCAGTTTTCTTAGCAACTACTCTTTACAGATGCTTGAAATTTTATAACATACTTTGTTGGGGCAGGCCATATTTATACCCCAGCTCCGAAGGAGAGGGGGGGGGGGGTTATACTGTTTTTCTGCTTTTCAAGCGGGGGGTATAATAATCGGTCTTTTAAAGTTTGATTTCTCTTGCGGACTTGTCGGACAACAGTGAGCCTACTCGATTTTTTCGAACTCCAGAGAAACGATCTTTAACGTGCCCAGGGGGTTGTCATCCTTGGTACGGGGCACCATTGATTGAAACTGCTATGGACAGAATTTTGGATTGTTCCTGTACGTACAAATACCTCCTTTTAGAGTGACTGTACGGCGCATCTCATCAAAAAACAGGCTGGTTAAAATTTTCCAATAGGATTTGGAATATTTTTACTACTCATAAATGTATACACTTTAAGAAAATTACAAGTTTTATAAGTCAATCATACCAGTCTGATAATTTCATTGAAATCAACAATTATTTATGGCCCATAAATAACTACATCGCAACTTGTTTGGTTTCCACATTCCATGCTTTATACGCATGCATAGTTTTCATAAACAAAGCAGCATGGTAAGAAAGGGAAGCCCATGTAGGCCTGCTACATTGACAAAGTCGACCAAAAAAAAAAGAAAACAAAATAGGGCATGAAAAAGCAACTTTCATTTTCTTTGCAGAGGTTGCACATATTGAAATGAAATTTTATTACACATTTTTCTCATAAGCATTCCTAGGTCAAATTTTGTTTTGGGTAGAATCGAGTAATTTTAGACAAAGTTATCCCTATTGTTTTTCCAAGATTCTTGAAGGTCAACGTTCACCTAAGCTGGTTTTTGTTTGTATGGTGTTTAACGTCCCTCTGCTAAGACACAAGACCTCGGGTTATACATGTATGTCTAATCCGAAGGACCGGTCTCCGTATCTTCTCCACATATTCGACCTACAAAGAACAACTCGCCCGTGTTTGCTCTGCTTCTGTTTTGTATTGTTTTATGGACTTTTGCTCTTGAACACTGTTTGTTAACTCTATTATGTTTCATTGTAAATAGGCTAGCACAAGGTATTTACGCAGTTGGTTAAGGAAATATATATTTCAAATGAAGGGAAGTCCACTTCCAAAATTAATGTATAATGGTGAAGAAAACCACAAGTACGGTTGCAGAGGGTCATTAAGGCCAAACAAATTAATCAATAGTTTCTCAGGCCAAAAAATTCAATGCGGCAGGCAGGCTTTTTTTTTAAGCAGGTCTTACACCTTTTTTTTTTTTTTTAGCCATTTGTTCATTAAAATGATAATATCTACTAATTCTTAATTTTTGTTCTCTGAAGTTAGTTATAATTTGTTTCTAACTTGAAATAAATAATGTTATTCTAAACATTTATTTAAAAGTAAATTCATAAAATATTGTAAATTTAGAAGAAATATACAGGTTTTCTAATAAGAACGTCTACCTTAGCATTTCTGAAAAGGGCAATAACTCAATTTTCTTTTTCAACTTGGGAAAATAGAAAATCGAGTTATTTCCCTTTTCAATATGTCAATAAAATTGATCAATGCGGCCGTTTTTGAAGTGATGCGGCGGTGCCTGAGAAACTGTTAATTAATTTTTTTGACCTAATATCTTCATATCAGAAATTACTGAGACAGAAAAATTGAAACATGCGTGGAACCTTACAGATGTACTTTAATTCTGAATTATTCAAGGTTACTGTACTATTTTTTTTAGGTCACCTGAGTTGACCGATTGCTATCCGTTTTCGTCCGTCGTTCGTTAACATTTTCAGCTTCTTCTCTGAAACCACTGAACCAATTTTAACCAATTATGGCATATAGCATCTATGGGGAAAGGTGAAAAAATTGTAAATTTCATTTTCCCTGTCCTCCCCCTTGGGGGTGGGGCAAAAACCATTAAAGTTAGTGCAATTTTTAAAAAATCTTCTTTACTCCTGGACACCAAACAGTCAAACTGTTTGCATGACTGTAATCTGCATTGAGTCCTCTACCAAAATTTCTATTGCCCCAGGGTCAGGGCTTCTAGTGCTAGGGCAGGGCCGAATAGGTTATATAATGAAAATGCATTATTTCTTTGAAATTCTTCTTTTCTGCTCCTGGGCATTAAATAAACTGAGTGCATAGTTGAGTTGAAAATGACTGCCTCTTCCAAAATTGTGAATTTCATGGCCCCAGGATCAGGGGTTTCAGTGTCAGGGCTTGGCTATATAGATTATACAGTGAAAATGCATAAATTCTTTGAAAATCTTCTCTGTTCGTGGGCATTAAACTAACCAAGTACATAGTAATGTTGAATAAGGCTGCTTCTGCCAAAATTGTGAATTTCATGGCCCAAGGGTTAGGGGTTCTAGTGCTAGGGCGGGGCTATAAAGATTATATAAAAAAAAGACGAGTTTGTGAAACACTATGTGCCCAGCGGTAACCAAGTTCGAGAAAGCTATTTTTAGCATATGGGTCACATTCAAGGTCAAGAGAAAATTGATCTTCGTGTCATTTGAAAGAACGTAACTAATTTAGTATGCAAACCAAATATGAAGTCTCTATCTCCTATGGCGAAAGTTTAAAAGTTATTTTTAGCATATAAGTCACAGTCAAAGTCACAAGGTCATTGACCTTGGTGTCATTTGAAAGAACTTAATAAGCGAAGTAGGCATACCAAGTTTGAAGTTATGGTTCAAAAGTTATGGCGAAGGTTAAAGGTGACAACAGACAGATAAACAGACAGGAAAAAACAATATACGCTCCAGATCTATCAATCCGGGCGCATAAAAATGAACTATTTGTTTGAAAATATTCTTCTCTGCTCATTGCTAAATAAACTAATCAAGTAAATAGTTATTTTGAATAAGGCTGCCTTTTCGAAAATTGTAAATTTCATGGCCCCTGAGTTGTTGGGTCCTGGTGTTAGGGTGGGGATCTTTTGAATATATAGTGAAAATCCATAATTTCTTTAAAAATCTTCTTTCCTGCACCAGGGTATTAAACCAATTGAATGAACAATGTACATGTTTATGAGGAGGACGGATGTCTTTCATAGATTTGTGAATGTCAGGGCTTCTTGTGTTAGGGCGGGGCTCAAATGTTTATATAGTGAAAATGCAGGAATTCTTTGAAAATCTTTTCCTTTGCTCCTGGGTATTATGCCAATGATCTTAGTACATTTATGACGAAGAAAGCTGCTTCTTACAAAATAAATAATTTCCGGGCCCCTGGGACAGAGGTAATTGGGAAGGGGGGGGGGGGGAGGTACATAGTCTGAAAATAATTTAATGCTTTGAAATCTGTATTTTGGTTTTCATCGACAACATGATGAAATTAAATTTCTAAATTTTGAAAGATGTTGCCCCAGGGTCAGTGGTTCCTGTGGGATGGGGTGCACAACTGATAAAGCGGAAATGCATTTTCTCTTTGTTACTCAGATCTACCTCTGAATATTAAGTAACCAAAATAAGCATGCTTAGTGTATAGTTATGATAAGCAATGGTGCCTCTTTCAAAATTGCGAATTTCATGGCCTCTGGTTTAAGCACGAATCAAATTCAATTGTTGAAGAGTTGTTACATGATACTTAGGTGACCTATAAGGCCCATTGGCCTCTTGTTCATTGATATTCTAGATTGTGCAAATGATTGCATCTTAAGATACTAGAGTGCATAAGGCCTATAACAATTTTGTAACATTTTTCTAGTTATATATTTAGATCTATATACTCATTATTCCAGATTGTTTCTTGTGTTGTCAAAGGTATGTTAGCCCCAAGATCTGCTGTAATACTAACTTGGGAATTAAGAGGCATACATGTACCTTGCTGATAAGCAACATTTGTTGTTGCTGGAGCCGTAGATATCTGTTGCAGCTGAGATAGTGTGGTATCCACGGAATTGACCTCGAATGAGACTTGTAGGCCACTGGAATTAGCAGATAACTCTTGGCTACCATTTCCGGCATGCTGAATTTGGGCAGGCTCTCGTGTTGGTTGCGCCGAGGGTCCTGTTGCACTTGTAGGGGTCTGGCATAAGGCGATTTTGTCTTGGATCTCCTCGATGCAACCGCTATTAACAATCCCGTGCTCATGTTCTTGCAAATAATTAATAAAACGTCAGAGATTTGTTTATTGCTAATTGTAGATATTTAAACATGCATTATATTCAATCAAGTATTGAAAATAAAATTCTCTTTTTTTACAATACTATTTTCTGAAGAATTAGTAAACAAATTTTAAACAAATTCATTAAATATGAATTTATATTCTTGCCTTAAGCTATTTACATACATAAATTTCTTCGATTAATACAATACAATGTCGATGATACTGGATTTGTATTCTCAGTACTGATGATTTCGTCTGCTCCGAACAAGATGGAAGTTGAAAAGACCTGGCGCATGCTCATGAACACTCATGTACATGTACTATTAACCGTAGAATCGTAATGATAAAACCGCATAATTCCAGAAAACGGTTTGCACTTTGTAGCTATTTAAAATTTCACAATAGAAAGCAATAAACGTCATTCTCAATAACTGTATTTATCTTTTAGGGATAAATCTGATTATATTATATCAAGTTCTTGTGGGTTACATGTATTTCGAGTCGAAAATGCATATAAATGGAAGTAACTAGTGATAAGTGATTGTTTGATTCAATTTGATTGCATATTGTTTAACGTCCCTCTTGAGAATATTTCATATGGAGACGCCACCACTTGTCGATGGCGAGCTGCAAATTTTGTCTAATACTCGGCACTTAGGGACTTTGAGCAGGGAGGGATCTTTTTCGTGCCAGCACCGACTGCAACACGGGACCTCGGTTTATACGGTTTCATTAGAAGGACTCGTCTCCATGTCCAACAGTGGGATTCGATACGGTGACGTAAGGATCAACTCCTTACTTCGAGACTCTAGAGCAGACGCTCTAACAACTGCGCCAGGCTTGCGACTTGATAATGCACTGTACGTTGCCGATGTCTCTACATTGTAAACTTGTGTCGAGTTGAAGAACACACCCTGTATAAGCTTTTTATTAACTTTTGTTTAATTGAATATACACAAATCTGATAATAAATTAACGGGGTAAAATTGGTACCCATGGGAACACCACATTACTGAAAGGCAAGAATAGCTGTGTGTACAAGTAAAATATGCAGAATACATAATTCCAGACAAGTTTAATTTTGTTGTCACTTTTCTACGGAGTTCTCAATAAAGTTTCAAAATTTAGTTTTTATGATTTTTGATATATTTTTGCATATCTTACATAAGTGTTACATCATCTACTTGTAGAATATAAAGAAGCATTTAACATGTACGACAAGGACCACGATGGAATCCTATCAGTTCAGAAACTAGGAGCCGTACTTCGTGCTCTAGGCCATAACCCGACCGAAATCGAAATTCAAGAAATGATTGACGAGATTGACTCAGAAGGTATTTTTGATAAAATTGTCAAGTTGATAACACATGTATGCAATTATCTATTGTTCCTGTGAGGGAAAGAAAATTACGGAGAGACAGAACACTAGGATAGATAAGTATATTATCTTTTCTTTTTGGAGTTAAGGAATGTTTTTTGTCCCTGGTGCTAGGATAGGGTCACAACAGGTGTTCCAAGTATATGGGAAAATCTTATTAAGAACATTTTCTAGATCAGAATACTTAAGATGTTTCTCACTTCAAAGTTTACTGAGGTAGTGAAGTCGGTAAATTGTTCAAAACATAGCATCAGTGTAGAATGAGACCAAAATAGAAATAAGAGTTTAAAGTGAACATATTTTAAAATACTCCTCTAATTAACAATTGCAAAATCGTAAAGATGAATTAAATCTATGCGGAAATATCCTACGGTGGAATGAATTTAAGTTCCTTTGAAATCTAGAAACCTAAATTTTGGAGGGGCACAATTAAAGATAAAAATTAAAGACCTTTTCTGGAATAGTTTAATCTTATTAGTCAAATATGTGTGGAGAAGTTCCACCTGGTTATACAAATTCAATTCCATTCACATCATATAATATATATATTATCAAACTAAACAATAACAAAAAGTAATAGATCTTTTAAAAGTTTAAGAGCCGAAGGTTCAATTGAGCTTTTCTGATCACATTTTACCCGTCGTTCCGTCCGTAGAAATTTCACATATTCTACTTCTACTGGGTCAATTTTAACCAGACGTGGTACAAAGCATTCTTGGGTAAATGGGAGTTTAAATTGTTAAAACGAAGGGCCAAGTCTCCTCACAAGGGGAGATAATCAAGTAAAGACAAAAATTGGATGGGGTCATTGAAAAAATCTTCTCAATAACCACTTGGACAGAAAAGCCGAAACTTATGTGGAAGCATCCTCGGGTAGTGTAGATTCTAAATTTAAACATGATATGACCCCCTGGGGTTGGTCGGGGCCACAATAGGGAATCCAAATCTTACATAGAAATATGTAAGAAAAAATTTAAAAATCTTCTTTTCAAGAACCATGTGGCCAGAAAAGCTCAAACTTACGTGAAAGCATCCTGGGGTAGTGTAGATTCTCAATTTATCAAATCATGTGGGCGGGGCCAAAATAGGGAATCCAAGTTTTACATAGAAATATATAGGGAGAAAAACTTTAAAAATCTCGAACCACTGAGCCAGAAAAGCTGAAACTTATGAGGAAACATTCTCAGGTAGGGTAGATTTTATATTGTTCAAATCATGACCCCCGGGGTTAGGGCGGGGCCACAATTGGGAGCCAAAGTTTTACATTAAAATTAATAGGCAAAAATCTTTTAATCTTCTTCTCAAGAATCACTGGGCCAGAGCAACTGAAACTTAAGTGAAAGCGTCCTTGGGTAGATTTCAAATTGTTCAAATCATGACCCAAAAATTAAGGGTGGGGCCGTAATTTGGAATCGAATTTTAACATTGAAATAAATAGGAATTTTTAAAAAAGAAACCTTCTCCGGAACTACCGGGCAAGAAAAGATGAAACTTATGTGAAAGCATCCTTGGGTTGTGTAGATTCTAAATTGTTCAAACCAAGACTTCCAGGGGTAGGGCAGGGCCACAATTTGGAATCAATTTGGTTTCACATCGAACTATAAAAGGAAAAAAAACTTTAATAATCCTATTTACATGAACTACTAGGCTACTGAGCTGAAACTAATGCGGAAGCAGTCTGGGGTAGTGTAGATTCTAAATTGTCCAAATTATGACCCGTGGGGTCACAATAAGTATTACTAGCGGGAAATCTGGTAAAGAACAGCATGGTCAAAGCTACTCAGGTGAGCGATGTGCCCATGGACCTCTTGTTTCATTAGGCACAGGTTTCATCGACTTTGAAAGTTTCTTGGATGTTGTTATGAGTCGTGATTTGGACGAAGAAGACCATGAGGTTGCGCTTCGAGAGGCTTTTAAAATGTTTGACAGGGACGGTAATGGTTACATTGATGCAGACGAACTACGCCTATGTATGATGAACCTAGGAGAGAAACTGACACTCGAAGAGGTGGAGGAGATGATTAAAGAGGTGGATGTTGATTTTGATGGGAGGATGAATTATGAAGGTATATCAATGAGAAAAGGCCATTCAAAAAATGTTAATTTTTAGGTAAAAAAAATGACTACAAAAATATTGATTTTATTTCCTCACATCCGGAAAATTCCGTGCTAATTGAATTTTTTTCCCATTTCCATTCTCTTTTTCCTTCATATTTTACATCTGATAACTCTGTAATACAGAATAAACCAAAATAAAAAAAATTAATTTTCCGCTCAATTTCTTCCATGTTCCGCCTAAAAATTTTGACTTCAATAAGATAATATTATTTAACCGTTTGTCCACTCCTACTATATTTCATCAGATGTCCGACAAACATGAAATTAAATTGGTGTGGCCTTATCAGTTTCAATTGAAATATAAATCAACATCTCTATCTTTTCAATAGACAATTTTTAAGGCTTGATAACCATTTTTCCTTGCGTATATGACTGTCGAATGTTTTTTTCATATTTAATACCTCTGACAGTTTAAAATCCAAAACATGGGAGAAAGTACTTGATCAAATGGGGGCCTTTTAATCTCGTTTCTCGGTAGCTAAGAAAAATTGTTGGGAGTTTTCAACAGATCAATCGAAGCAGAAAGAAAAAAAAATCTTTTATCTCTCTTAACTTATAGTTTAAATCATGCACGTCGCTGTTGAGAATAGTAGCCTCAATGACATTGCATGTTGACGTTCTGGTCAAATTGTCATTGGCGACAATATGCATTAACACACTTTGCAAACAGTGTCGTCCATCGGAATATATTGTCGTTGGCTGAAAATATATATAATGTATGACTTTTAGTATATATATCGATGACTGCGACAGAAGTACAGGGCGACAAAATGCTTTAGATAAAAGATACCACAGAGTCTGTTTCATATTTTAATATTTTACTAGAAAAAGACGTTAATGGTAATCTAACAACCAAGCTCTATGATTAGCGTGATGACTTTTACTTTTCTATCGTCAACTTCCCTTACTTATGCAGCAATATAGTTATACCTTCATTACCTGCATACGGAGCTTATGTATCTCAGTTGAATAAATACGCAAGAGCATGCTCTATACCTATGAACAATTTCTGAAACGAGGTAAATTAATAACAAACAAGTTGCTGAAACAGGAATTTCAGCAGTCTCGTTTAAAGTCATCATTTTGTAAGTTCTGTGGTCGATACAATGTCCTTGTCAGCAAATACAATTTATCATTGAGTCAAATGCTGACTGACGTTTTTCATACTGATTGTTAATTAGTTCATTATTTATACTCAAAATTGACGACGGATTTTTTCGTTTTTTCCCGATCATGGCAAGGAGCAAACGACCGGTTTGACCGGCAGGGGATGCTCATTCATCCATGGTACCTAATGTCCCACCTCTGATTTTTAGCTCTACTGGTCAGAGACCAGAAGAGCTTATGCGAAGGTGTCCGTCGTCCGTCCGTCTGTCTGTAAACAATTTTTCAAAACGCTACTCCTCCTACAGTTTTGGTCTGATTTCAATATAACTTGGCACACAAGTAGACTACACAAAGATATAAAATTTAATGCATCGTTTTTTTGATTTCGATGAATGGTTTTGCCATGGTTACTAAAAATAGAAATTTCTGTTCAATTCCTTAAATTTACCATAGAAAATGTTTCCAACTTTATTCATTCAGAATTTTAATGAGCAGGAATTAAGCGACTCTATTTTGTATAAAATTTTAACGATCAGTGTTACATTAGAGGTGTTTGTTCGAGCTTGTCGGAAATGTTTGCTCTAATCGTAGTCTTAAGATTTTTTTTTACACTTAATCTCTCTTGCATTGGTTCATTTCGATATCAAATATCCCCCTTTTTCCAGGCATAAACTTTTTACTATAGAAATGTTCAGTGAAGCCCCACACATTTTGTTAATGTAATTAATGTAGTAAGTTAGTTAAAAAAAAATAGTACTGAAAGGCGTTGGAGATGGAATTTATCTCCCCTCTAGAATCAAACAATTGTCTTCTCTTTTTCGGCATGTCAAATTCTTTTCAGGTAAGTTAATTCTCCCCCAACCCACACTTTCATATTCGATTCAACGTCACTGGTACATATGTCAGCGGTTTTCGAGAATGAGAAACTGAACATGACTAAATCAACTTGTTATTAAGAATGGGGGTTGAATATGTACAAAATATATCGTTTATGATAAATTTTGTTTACTTTAATCGAAAATATATTCCGTTTTCCGTTCCGCTTTCTAGCAACACCCGATGGATCATGAATAAAATTAGTCCGTTGTCTGTCGTGTTTGTCATCGTTGTGAACTTCCACATTTTCATCAAGAATCTTGCAAATAGTCTACGGTTTCATTGATAAATCCGCAGTATTAAGCGACTGTTAACTGGCCATTGTTTTTTATCCGATTTTATACGGGGGTTATACTGTTTTGCTCTTGTGTGTTTGTCCGTCTGTCCGTAACAAACTTTTGGTCGCAGTTTTCTCGACAACTGCACATCGCAGATGCTTGACATTTTAACACAGTCTTCTCTGCGGCATGCTATACAGTGGGATACATTTTTGTTCAAATCTGATATCAACTTCCTGTTCATCCGTGCCTATGTCCGTTTCATGCATAACAAATATTCGTTGCAGTTTTCTCACCAATTGCTTATCTCAGATGCTTAAACATTTAACATATTCTTTTCTGATGCATGCCACATAGTTGGATTCATTTTTCATATCCGATATCAACTTCTGTTCATCCGTGCGTCTGTCCATTTCATACATAACAAATTTTGTTTTCTCAGCAACTACTTATTGCAGATGCTTGAAATATTAAAACATTCTTCTCTGAGGCATCCTACGAGGGCTGTTCAATAAATAATGTCCTGAACTGTATGACATACAATACAGATATCATATGACATTAATCTTGACTTTCTCTCGTTATTGAATCTTTACTGAATTCATTACAGTTTATGTGACCACTTTTCATCACATAGTTTCATCGTGAGAAGCTGGGAAACAAGGGCTTTTCGAGGCTTTTCGAGACACTGCATTATAAATGAATGGTAAAGAATCAGTAAACTAGAGTGAAAATAAAGGCTACATTAAAGCTGCTGTAAAACTTGTTAAAAATCCCAAATAAATATTCACTGAAATATGTGTCATTTACAGCAACCGATGCCTGTTTTATAGACAAATGAGCAGTTGGATTTTAATGATTAAAAAATTATATAATGGGCATCAAAAATGGGTACCCTCCTTGCCAACAAAAATTATAACAACTTATGTACTGTTTGCCAAATTTCAACAAATAATATTTGATGATGTATGATTGACTTTGAGACACATAGCAAATTTGATAGACATCATATCGGGAGTAATTTACACTGTTTTTAAGAAACGTTTGACATTAAAAAAGCTTGGTACTCAAAGGTCACCCTATATTTTGAAAAATGAGTGAAAACGACAGCGTGTACGAAAGTCTTAACAATTATTTTAAAATAACAGTATTTGTAGTTATTCACGTTTGTTTTATATCTAAACAGATTTTGGAACATGAAGCTATTGCTTAAAATCATCAAAACAAAATTTACCATAAGATGTACTTGATAAAAACTGCGAGTGTCTGACAAAAGCAAAGGTATGCAAGAGCACAAAGACAAACTTATATGCAATTTTCTTGAATATTAGTGGTAGTGTTGTTCAAATTCGTATTCGGGGAGACAGTTTAATATCTGGTGGAGTCTAGAAAGCAATTTTTTTGCAAAAAGATCGATAGGTTTATTTGAGCAAGGACCCAGAATCAGGAATCCACTACATTGAATTTCTTCATGACAGCGTCCAATCCCGCATGCCCTGAAGAGTAAAGGTGTTTTCGAGATAAACAGAAAGTTAATATTTTTTCAAATTAACAATATTTGCCAGATCTTTGACCTTTTGACTTGTTTCTATTTCCAAACTTTAAAAAACACCTTTCAGAAGGAAAAAAACAAGTCCGGAAAATCACTGGGTCTGCCATTTTCCAGTATACTAAGGGTTATACCCAAAAATGAGTTCTAAAAACAATCAGAAATTGGATAAAAAATGTTACAGACATGTGTTTGAATTAAAAGAGATTAATAAATAAAATCATGAAGACTAAATCATTAAAAGGCGTCGTTTGCTTCTTTCTGAGCACCGAGGACATTATTTATTGAACAGCCCTCGTATATGGTGGGATTCATCATGAAAGCTCAAGTGCGTTTTTCTGATCACATTTTGTCTGTAATCCGTCTGTCTGTACGTCTGTAACCTTTCTACATTTTCGACTTCTTCACCTGAACCACTTAGCCAAATTTAACCAAACTTGCCAAAAAGCATCCTTGGGTGAAGGGGATTCAAATTTATTAAAATGCAGGGCCACGCCACAATTCAAAGGGTTATAATTGAGAATTAGTGAAACTTTGGTGGCATGTTTTAAAAATATTCTTCTCAAGAACCACTATGCCAGGAAAGTTGAAACTTATGGGGAGTTATCCTTAGGTATTATAGGTTTTAAGTTTGTCCAAATCATGACCTCCGGGGGTAGGGCGGGACAACAAGGGACGATCAATTTTTATATAGAAATATATAGGAAAAGTCTTTAAAAATCGTCTTCTCAAGAACAGCAAAGCCATGATTGGTCTTACTTATATGAAAGCATCCTCAGGTATTGTAGATTCAAGTTTGTTCAAATCATGACCCCCGGGGGTAGGGCGGGACCACAATGGAAGATCAGATTTTTGCATAGAAACATATAGGAAAAATCTTCTTCTCAAGAACAAAAAAGCCATGATTGGTCATATTTATAATATGAGAGCATCCCCAGGTAGTGTAGATTCAAGTTTTTTCAAACCATGACCCCTGGGGATAGGGAGGGGCCACAATGGACGATTAAAGTTTTACATAGAAATATACAGGAAAAAACTTTTGAAATCTTCTCAAGAACAGCAGAGCCATGATTGGTCATATTTATATGAGAGCATCCATCCTTGGGTAGTGTAGACTCAAGTATGTTCAAATCATGACCCCTGGGGGGAGGGCAGGGCCATAATGGACGATCAAAGTTTCACATAGAAATATATAGGTAAAAATAAAAAAAAAATCACAGCAGAGCCATGATTAATCAGATTTACATTGAGGCATCTTCAGGTATAATTTTGTTCCAATGATAACTTTCGAGGGGGGGGGGGGGGGCACAGACTTAAAGGGTAAACAATGCCATTATAATTAGTCAAAGAAATATGCAAACATCTTAGTTAGTGTAAATTCAAGTTTGTTCAAATCATAGTCCGGGGCCCCTCCATTAGCCACAGTGCTCAGATGAGCGATGTGACCCATGAGCCTCTTGTTCAAATCTTACATCAGCTTTCTGTTAATCCGTGCGTCAGTCAAAGAAATATGCAAACATCTTAGTTAGTGTAAATTCAAGTTTGTTCAAATCATAGTCCGGGGCCCCTCCATTAGCCACAGTGCTCAGATGAGCGATGTGACCCATGAGCCTCTTGTTCAAATCTTACATCAGCTTTCTGTTAATCCGTGCGTCAGTCTGTTTCATTCATAACAATTTTACCGCAGTTTTCTCATCAACTACTCCTTGCAGATGCTTAAAATTTTAGAACACTTTTTTGTTTAGGCATGCCATATGGTGGGATATATTTTTATTCACATCTGTTGTAACTTCCTGTTTATTCTTGCGTCTGTCCGTATCATACATAATAATTTATTTCGCAGTTTTCTCAGCAACTACTCATCACATATGCCTGAAATTTTGGTACATACTTTTTTGAGGCATGTAATATGGTGGTATTTATTTTTATATAAATCTGACGTCAACTTCTGTTTTTTCCGTGCATCTGCCCGTAACTGAACTTGACGTGCATATTAACATGTTAGTGTATATTCACATCAGAGTAGGGGTATTACTAGTAGGCACTGGCTCACAGACTTCGTTTTTTTCTCACATGAGCTGAAAGCTCGAGAGAGCTTTTCTGGTCGCATTTTATTTAGTCAGCCCGTCTGTCCGCCAATACAGTGTACGTCCGTCTTTAATCTTTTCAGATCTTCGACTTCTTCAGTACTCCTCGGTCAGTATCAATCAAATTTGCCCCAACGCATCCTTAGGTGGATTCAAATTTGTTCAAATAATTGATCATGCTTTTTAAAGGGCAGATAATTCAGAAATTGTTAAAATTTGATGGCAGTTAAAAATGTTTATGAGGTACCACTGGGACAAAACAGTTCAAACTTTTTTGCATAGTGAAAATTCAAGTTTGTTCAAATGATTAGGGGTTGGGTTAGGGAGGGGCCAGAATTGAGGATCAAATATTTACAAAAGAATATGCAAGAAAAATTGTCCCTAACACCAGGAGGTCGCCCGCGTGGCACAGTGGTAAGGTCGTCTGCTCTAGAGTCGCGGAATAAGGAGTTGCAATTGATCCTTACGTCGCAGGACGAATTTCACTGTGGGGTATGTGTACCCGCCCTTTGGATGAGACCATACAAACCGAGGGTCCGTGGCGCGGTGGGTGCTGGCACGAAAAACATCCTTCACTGCTAAATGGCCCAGAGTACCGCGCATGGGTAAAAATTTGCATCCCTTCACCGGCAAGTGGCGGCAACTCAATAGGATTGAAAAATTAAATTCTCGCGAGGGACTTGGAACAACAGCAAAGTCATCAATTTTGTTATAATATTGATATGGATTCATCCTCAGGTAGTTTAAAAACTCAAGTCCTCCCATGTAAACTTTATAATACTTAATTAAATTGTGCTTTTTCCTAGGCAATGTGCTGAAGTGAGCATTGTGACCCATGGGCCTCTTGTTTCATCGACGAGAGGGAAAAGTTGAAACTTTAGAATTGGGAACTGGGCTTCTTATCATACTCTAACGCATTATTAATCTATTTTATTTCAGAATTTGTGAAGCTGATGTGCACGAAGTATCCACTAACGTAGTATGGAAACTCCAGAAACAGTCTGACGTGAAAGTTACTATTGTCTGATTTTGTTGCTCGTCTTCCTTACTGGAAAAGCGGATGATATGATAAATAATGAGATTCTATTCATCGAAGCCATTCTCTTAACAATTGATAAAGGATCTCATGAAATGAAAACAACTTTAAATTTTAATTCCAAGTTAATGTCATCTCATATTGGTGTCCACATGTCCACATGATGTTCCATGTTAATTATTTCATCTGTAAAGCGAGGATGAGAAAAAGGGGGTAAAACCCAACACTAAAAAAACATGCGTTTTTTACGAGGCATTTCACACCTTTCACAAAACAGCAACGAACAGATTACTTTTTGTATAATTTTAGAATATTTTGTATAAATTGAGCAAGAAAACAAATCAATGATGAGAGAGGAGATTATCTCAATATTATGCAAATAGTAAAGAACTGAAATTTCGTATATATACATGTGTATACAAGAGTCTCGGGCGACGCATGCTTTTTTTTTATTTACCGTTTTGAAAATAAAAATTGACAGTAAGCTTTATTCCTCGCTTAAGGCAACGTAACGAGAGCTATTATTATAATATATAACATTTTTAGATAAGTGATCGAAAGGATGACATAACTGTTTCCGTCGGGGTGACATAACTGTTTCCGGCGTGACATAACTGTTTTCGGTGTGACTCAGCATTTTTCAGGGTTTATAGCGAAACTTATTACATTTGTGATATAATAAGAAAACTTATTCAAAAATATTATATTATACATATATCAATGGCTTCGAGTTTGACATACCAGAATATTTTCCCCTCGGTGACAGGAAAGCCCTGGAGTGTTATGTTACCCGATGCCGAAGGCAGAGGGTGACATAACACTCCAGGGCTTTCCTGTCACCAAGGGGCAAATATTCTGGTATAGTCGCCCGAGAAGCCATGTGGTATATGTTATATGACATTTTTAAAATTAAAAGGAAATTTAAAATCATTGAAAATCGTTAAAATTTACACAAATAATCCAAAAATGCCTTCTTGACGTTAAAGAAATACGCCGTGTTGTTTACTTTTGCTTAGCAACCAACGTCATAAAATCTCGAACCCCAAACTAAAATGCGTAACGTAAAAACACGTGAACGTGATCAAAAGGCTGACATAACTGTTTCCGTCGGGGTGACATAACTGTTTCCGGCGGGACATAACTGTTTTCGGTGTGACTCAGCATTTTTCAGGGTTTATAGCGAAACTTATTACATTTGTGATATAATGAGAAAACGTATTCAAAAATGTTATATATGTATAATATCTCTCCCATCATCGTCTCAATGTAGCTTCACAGGCAGTAGTCGTACAGAAAAAGTTCCATACAACACATTTTGTGTTTCATGTATACTTTCAATATATCTAAATTAAATATAAAATCCATATCATATTTAAAAAAAAAATGGGAGACTGAGCCCATTTTACATGAATATCAAAAAAGACTGTGCTTCAGCGAACTCGCTTATCTAAGTCACGCTGACACACAACAAAGGTATGTTAGACCTCGTAGTTACATGTAACGCGTTCAGTCTTGCCAAATCCTGATCCTAAAAATCGTGCGTGAAGCCTTTGTTTACCTGTTACATACCTTAACACTGGGTGAAATTTTTTTTTTCAATATTTCATTCATTCATACGAAGGAAGCAAAATATATTAAAGATGAAAGTGGTGATACAATTTTCTGGAATACATAACTTTTTATGAAGTTTTAGAATTTAGAATTGGGAAATGTCTTACCCCAAACGAAAGATTGTCTTTGACTTGTATACCTCTATATTTTGAAATATAATTAATTTTTACAACTTCCTTTAAGTGAAGTCTAAGTAACACATACTTTAGTTAGAGATTGGGCCAGATGTGGAAAAACGTTTACTAAACCACAATAAATTCCCTTTCCATGATTTCAAAGCTGCATATACTGTTACATTAAGGTACCCGACCCATATATATTAGGACATGATTTTCCAACCTCAAATATCCATCCTGTTTACTCTAAAACAGTTTAGAGTAAAACAGGATTTACCAGAAGAAATTTTCAAAATGTATCCAGGGCTATGAGGACAAGCAATTCTTTCAAAATAAAAAAAACCCTCAATACTAAGACTAAAAGAAATGCTACATGGTGGAAAGATGTACATAATTATAACGAATAGAAAAACATTGAAAACAAATTTTTTACTTTATACATTTTTATGCGCCTGGATCGATCGATCCGGGCCGTATATTGTTTTTGTCCTGTCTGTTTGTCTGCAAACTTTAACCTTCGCCATAACTTTTGAACCATGAAAGATAGAGACTTCATATTTGGTATGCTTACTTCACTAATTAAGGTCTTTCAAATGACACCAAGGTCAATGACCTTGTGACCTTGACTGTGATCTATATGGTAAAAATAGCTGTTTGTCTACAAACATTAACCTTTGCCATAACTTTTGAACCATGCAAGATGGAGACTTCATACTTGGTATGCATACTACACTAATTAAGCTCTTTCAAATGACACCGAGGTCAATGACCTTGTGACCTTGACTGTGACCTATATGCTAAAAATAGCTTTTTGTCTGCAAATTTTAACCGTTGCCATAACTTTTGAACCATGCAAGATGGAGACTTCATATTTGGTAGGCATACTCCACTAATAAAGCTCTTTCAAATGACACCAAGGTCAATGACCTTGTGACCTTGACTGTGACATATATGCTAAAGTAGCTTTTTAAAACTTTCACTATAGCTTCTATACCATGAGAGATAGGGACTTTATATTTGGTATGCATACTCCACTAATAAAGTTTTTTTTTCAAATGACACCAACGTCGATGACATGGTGACCTTGACTGTGACATATATGCTAAAAATAGCTTTTTCGTACCTTCGCCATTTTTAACCATAAGCACTAATCAAGTTCTTGCAAACGACACCAATGACCTTGACTGTTACCTATTTGCTAAAAATAGCTTTTTCGAATTTTTTTGCCTTCGGGCGCATAGTGTTTCCCAAACACATCTTGTTTACAATTGATTTTTATTGATTAAGAGCAAAGAGGGATAACTATTCAAGGAAAGGTCAAGTTTGAAAATTAGGACACATTCCTCTTCATATACCGAGTAATTAACTCAATATGTATCTGTTATGGATTAAAATTTATAGATTATGAGACCGATTGTTGGTCAAATGCTTTAATGTTACAATTGTACATTTTATTGAAAAGGAAATTACATGTGAAAGAGGACTAGTGTATTTGGAATACCGTTTTCGAATAGTGACAGCAAAGCAGTGCAACTCAAGTTTGATGATGATATTCATAATGTCGGATGGATTGCTTTATGTGTAGAACTTAGTATATATATATAATGGCAAGTTTCGAGATTACCTCCCTTAGTGCACTCTTTCGTTGAAGGCAGTTTCTTTGCCGCGTAAACAGACAGGTGGGGCAGATTTTTATATATGGTGGTTTATCATAAGTACATGATTGCCAGGATGCACTCTTCAACTCGAATATAACCGAATTAATGTAAAGACGTCATTTTATAAAACAAAATAATCGGTACAAAAAAGAAAATATCAGTGGATGTAACTTTTCAAAACAGGAAATATGGACCTCTAATAAATACGGTACACTGTAACACGTGTATTTGATCATTGCACGGGAATCTAAATGACACATCGATTGCTTTATTATATCTTTTAAGAAAGGTTTGTACAATCGAGGATTTAAAAAAAATATGAGGGCTATGACAGTTCTTCCGTTTTCGGTTATCCTAATTGAAAGTAGCTTTGTACATATGCATAGTTGAGCTTGATAAAATCACCAAATGCATCATTGCTCAACATTATCTTTTTATAACTTTAAATGATTTTTAACATCGCTCATTTATTTATGCACGTTCCCTAACAATATAATACTATAGTTAACTATAGTTTACTATAGTTAACTATAGTAAATCAAAGTGTCAAAGTTTTCGTCAAAGTTTTTCAAAGTGTCAAAGTTTTCGCCAAAGTTTTTCAAAGTGTCAAAGTTTTCGCCAAAGTTTTTCAAAGTGTCAAAGTTTTCGCCAAAGTTTTTCAAAGTGTCAAAATTTCGTCAAAGTTTTTCAAAGTGTCAAAGTTTTCGCCAAAGTTTTTCAAAGTGTCAAAGTTTTTTCCAAAGTTTTTCAAAGTGTCAAAGTTTTCGCCAAAGTTTTTCAAAGTGTCAAAGTTTTCGCCAAAGCTTTTCAAAGTGTCAAAGTTTTATATAAAGTTTTTCAAAGTGTCAAAGTTTTCGATAAAGTTTTTCAAAGTATCAAACTTTTCGATAAAGTTTTTCAAAGCATCCAAGTTTTCGATAAAGTTTTTTAAATTTTCAATGTTGGCGATAAAGTTTTTTAAAGTGTCAAAGTTTTTGATAAAGTTTTTCGATGTGTTAAAGTATCCAAGTTTTCGACAAAGTTTTCAAAGTATTAAATTTTTCGATAAAGTTTTCCAAAGTATCCAAGTTTTCGATAAAGTTTTACAAAGTATCAAAGACTTTGATAATGTTTTTAAAAGTGTCAAAGTTTTCGATAAAGTTTTTTAAAGTGTCAAAGTTTTCAATAAACTTTTTCAAAGTGTCAAAGTTTTCCATAAAGTTTTTCAAAGTGATAAAGTATCCAAGTTTTCGCCAAAGTTTTTCAAAGTGTCAAAGTTTTCGCCAAAGTTTTTCAAAGTGTCAAAGTTTTCGTCAAAGTTTTTCAAAGTGTCAAAGTTTTCGCTAAAGTTTTTCAGAGTGTCAAAGTTTTCGCCAAAGTTTTTCAAAGTGTCAAAGTTTTCGCCAAAGTTTTTCAAAGTGTCAAAGTTTTCGTCAAAGTTTTTCAAAGTGTCAAAGTTTTCGTCAAAGTTTTTCAAAGTGTCAAAGTTATCACTATAGTAAATCAAAGTTTTAAAAGCGTCAAAGTTATCACTATAGTTAACCATAGTAAACTATAGTTAACTATAGTTAACTACAGTATTTTTTTGTTAGGGTTTGTATAGACTAATAGACTAATAACCTGTCCCACCTCCATGCTAATTTTTATACTTTTTGTGCCTCCGTCACGGGCGAGTTACAATCTCGAAACTCGCGTATTGCCACATCATATACATGTACATGTATCAGTTCAGTGGATCCGTGTAACAGTACACACATGTGTATATGAAATGCAGAGCTTTGAGACATGTGTTTATACGTCCCTCATTTTTATAATGATACTGACCTTATTTTTCATGTTATTAAAAGTAATTTACATGTAACTGTTACCAATAAACATGAAAACTAAATTTCTTTATTCGTATTTTAGCTCTTCTGAGCCAAAGGATCAAAGAGCTAATGCTATGGCCATTTGTGCGATGTGCGTAAACTTTTTAGAATATGGGCCATAACTCAAGAACTCCTTGGCCAATCATTCATTGTCAAATTTGTCAGGGTGTCCTTGGCTTAAGGGCTACCATTTATACTTAAACTAGGGTTAAGACCCTAAAAACAAGGGGAGATAATCAGGAAAATAAAACCATAAGTACTGGTTCATAAATAAATCTTCTCCAGAACCAACAGGCAGATTTTCACCAGACTTACTTACAAGGATCAGGATATGTTGAACATTAAAATTTGCACGGGGAATTAACTTTGGGCAAAGGGCGTAGTCTCAAAGTCACTTCAAAATTGACCAAAAATTTTACTTTATAAAAACATTGATATTTTGCTTACTATAAAGACTAGGATCATCAAATCTTGTAGGTTGATGCATCTTGGAACTTCACATCCACATCATGTTAACTCAAAAGTAGGTCACGGTGTTTTCAATATCATGGCTTTGGACGCATATTCTGGACAATTTAAGGTCTATGATCATCAAACTGTCAGTTGATGCATCCTGGGTCCGCAAACAACGTCAACTTAAAAGTAGATCACCGTGACCTACTTTTTGAATTTTTTTTACTAATCTTTTCTAAAACATTTAATCCCATTATTTCAGACTCTGGGAGGCTAAGAATCATCAAATCTTGCAAGTTGATGCACGTTTTGAATTTTGCAGGCATTTGTTTTTTTAAATTGTTTCAAATGTATTTAGAGCATTGGCGTAATAACCAGGAGCAAACGAAAAGATTTTTCAAAGAATCCATGCATTTTCACTATATAACCGTAACACCAAAACCCCTGATCCTGGGGTCCTGAATTTCACAAATCTGCAACAGGCATCCTTCCTCATCATGACTATGTACATAGTTTACTGGTTTAATACCCAGGAGCAGAGGAGAAGATTTTTAAAGAATTAATTATTGTTAATAATTAGCAACGAAAATAAATCCCACATGAAATTTTTCTGACTATATTCTGCACTGGTTAAATTTCGAAACAAACGAAATTTTATGCCCACGAAACCTTCTAAATGTAGTATCACAAATCGACGAAATTTAAAGCCCACGACAATTTGTGTTTCTTCAGTATATCATCATTAGATTCCCACTCTATAACCTAAACCCCTGACCGTTGGGCCATGAAATTCACAATTTTGGGAGAGGCACTCTTATTCAACATAACTATGTACTTGTCCAGTTTATTTAATACCCAGGAGTAGAGATGAAGATTTTCAAAGAATTAATGTATTTTCACTATATAATCAATAGAGCCCCACCCTAATCCCCAACCCAGGGGCCATGAAGAGACATTCTTGCTTATCATAACTACATTGTATGTACTTGGTTAGTTTGTTTAATACCAAGGAACAGAGAAGATTTTCAAAGAATTTATGCATTTTCACTATAATATTATTAATAGAGTCCCGCCCTATCACCAGAACCCCTGACCCAGAGGCCATGAAATTCACAATTTTGTAAGAAGCAGTCTTATTCAACGTAACTATTTATTTGGTTTGTTTATTAAACATCCTGGAGCAAAGAAGATTTTCAAAGAAATAATGCATTTTCACTATATAATCTATATAGCCCCGCCCTATCACCAGAACCCCTGACCCAGAGGCCATGAAATTCACAATTTTGTAAGAAGCAGTCTTATTCAACGTAACTATTTATTTGGTTTGTTTATTAAACATCCTGGAGCAAAGAAGATTTTCAAAGAAATAATGCATTTTCACTATATAATCTATATAGCCCCGACCTAGCACCTAAGAACCCCTGACCCTGGGGCCATGAAATTCACAATTTTGGAAGAGGCAGCCTTATTCAACATAACTATGCACTTATTTAGTTCATGCGCAAGAGCAGAGAAGAAGGTTTAAAAAAATAAGTAACGCATTTTCAGTATATAATCTATTTAGCCCCACCATGGCACTAAAATCCTGACTATAACTCCATGAATTTCACAATTTTGGTAACGGACTCAATGCTGAGTACAACCATGCAAACAATTTGACTGCTAGATGTCCAGGAGGAAAGAAGAAGATTTTTAAAAATTGCATTAATTTAAGTGGTTTTGGCCCCATCCTAGGCCCCAGGCGGGCAGGGACCATGAAATTCACAATTTTCGTTCCCCTTCACCCATAGATGCTTTATGTCAAATTTGGTTGAAATTGGTTGAGTGGCTGCAGAGAAGAAGCTGAAAATGTTCATCTGTTAATAAACGACGCAGGACGACGGACGAAAACGGATAGCAATAGGTCAACTAGGTCACTTGACTTTACTCAGATGACCTAAAAATATAAACGGGTATCCCTGAAATCTTCTTACATTTTTCGCAATAGGCATAGCAAGCTCATTTTTGAATATGATTGGGAGTACCTCATAGATAAGTAATGGGGGGCTTGGAATTTTTTTTCACCCTAGAGCAAACACATGGAATTCGAAACAAGAGGCCCAGGGGCCACATCGCTCACCTGAGCAATTGGCTAGAAAAAAAGCACGTATCAGATCAGAACTGAAAGTTTACTGAGGGCGGGGAGGGGGGGGGGGCTTGAATTTTAACCCCTCAGGGGGTCACGATTTGAACAAACTAGAATCTACAATACCTGAGGATGATTCCCTATAAATATCACTAAGCATGGCTTTGAAGTACTTGAACAGAAGATTTAAAAAGGTTTCCCTATATATTCCTATTTAAAACTTTTATCGGCCATTTGGCCCCTACCTACCCTCGGGGGTCATGAATTGAAGAAACCTGAATCTACACTACCTGGTGATGATTCCACAAGAGTTTCATCTTTCCTGTCTCAGTGGTTCTTGAGAAGAAGATTTTTCCTATATATTCCTATGTAAAACTTTGATCGGCCATTTTTGCCCCACCCTACCCCCAGGGGTCATGATTCGAACAAACTTGAATCTACACTGCCTGAGGATGATTCCATATGAGTTTCATCTTTCCTGGCCAAGTGGTTCTTGAGAAGAAGATTTTTCCTATATATTCCTATGTAAAACTTTGATCGGCCATTTTGGCCCCACCCTACCCCCGGGGGTCATGATTTGAATAAACTTGAATCTACACTACCTGAGGATAATTCCACATGAGTTTCAGCTTTCCTGGCCAAGTGGTTCTTGAGGAGAAGATTTTTAAAGATTTTTCCTATATACCTATGTAAAACTTTGATCGGCCATTTTGGCCCCACCCTACCCCCGGGGGTCATGATTTGAACAAACTTGAATTTACACTACCTGAAGATGATTCCACATGAATTTCATCTTTCCTGGCCAAGTGGTTTTTGAGTAAAAGATTTTTCCTATATATTCCTATGTTAAACTTTGATCGGCCATTTTGGCCCCACCCTACCAAGGGGGTCATGATTTGAACAAACTTGAATTTACACTACCTGAGGATGATTCCACATGAGTTTCATCTTTCCTGGCCAAGTGGTTTTTGAGTAAAAGATTTTTCCTTTATATTCCTATGTTAAACTTTGATCGGCCATTTTGGCCCCACCCTACCCCCGGGGGTCATGATTTGAACAAACTTGAATTTACACTACCTGAAGATGATTCCACATGAATTTCATCTTTCCTGGCCAAGTGGTTCTTGAGGAGAAGATTTTTAAAGATTTTTCCTATATATTCCTATGTAAAACTTTGATCGGCCATTTTGGCCCCACCCTACCCCTGGGGGTCATGATTTGAATAAACTTGAATCTACACTACCTGAGGATGATTCCACATGAGTTTCATCTTTCCTGGCCAAGTGGTTCTTGAGGAGAAGATTTTTAAAGATTTTTACTATATATTCCTATGTAAAACTTTGATCGGCCATTTTGGCCCCACCCTACCCCCGGGGGTCATGATTTGAATAAACTTGAATCTACACTACCTGAGGATGATTCCACATGAGTTTCATCTTTCCTGGCCAAGTGGTTTTTGAGTAAAAGATTTTTCCTATATATTCCTATGTTAAACTTTGATCGGCCATTTTGGCCCCACCCTACCCCCGGGGGTCATGATTTGAACAAACTTGAATTTACACTACCTGAGGATGATTCCACATGAATTTCATCTTTCCTGGTCCAGTGGTTCTTGAGGAGAAGATTTTTAAAGATTTTTCCTATATATTCCTATATAAAACTTTGATCGGCCATTTTGGCCCCACCCTACCCCCGGGGGTCATGATTTGAATAAACTTGAATCTACACTACCTGAGGATGATTCCACATGAGTTTCATCTTTCCTGGCCAAGTGGTTTTTGAGTAAAAGATTTTTCCTATATATTCCTATGTTAAACTTTGATCGGCCATTTTGGCCCCACCCTACCTCCGGGGGTCATGATTTGAACAAACTTGAATTTCATCTTTCCTGGCCAAGTGGTTCTTGAGGAGAAGATTTTTCCTATATATTGCTATGTAAAACTTTGATCGGCCATTTTGGCCCCACCCTACCCCCGGGGGTCATGATTTGAACAAACTTGAATTTACACTACCTGAGGATGATTCCACATGAGTTTCATCTTTCCTGGCTCAGTGGTTCTTGAGAAGAAGATTTTTTTTAAAATGCCATTATTTTTTTCTCTAATTCATAATTATCTCCCCTTGGAAAAGGGCATGGCCCTTCATTTGAACAAACTTGAATCCCCCTTACCCAAGGATACTTTGTAGCAAGTTTGGTTGAAATTGGCCCAGTGGTTCTTGAGAAGAAGATGAAAATGTGAAAAGTTTACAACAACGACAACGACAGACAACGGACAAATTTTGATCAGAAAAGCTCACTTGAGCCTATGGCTCAGGCGAGCTAAAAAATCTTTTCCTACAAAAACCTCTTTTTTCGCCGGGCTTATTGCTCAAGAGTAATTGCCGGCTTATGTCAGCCAGTCCAAGGCCGGAAGCACACCCTATAGTCGCCAAATTAAAGTTACTTGTAACAAGAGGCCCACGGGCCTTATCGGTCACCTGAGTATCATGTAACAACTTTCCAGCAATTGTATTTGGTTCATGTTTTAAGCCAAAAGCCATGAAATTCAAAAATTTTGAAAGAGGCACCATTGGTTACCAAAGGGCAGATATCAAAGCATTAATTTATTTTTAGTCAAAGTACCCCCCTGGTACCCCTGACCCAGCAGCCCTGTAATTATGTATTTTGAAAGAGGCCACTTTCTTCATTATAAGGCCAGCATTTTTTTTTATGTTTAGGTTTAGTTATGAACAAGAGAATAAAAAAGTCCCGAGGGAGAAGGGAATAAATTTTTTTTTTGATTAATCAATTATTAACATTTGTACATTCTTTTTTTATGCTATCCTAATAGGCTCCTTACCACTGGACACATAATGCTTACAAATAGGAAAGTAGAACATTTAATTGCTTATTTCATCATCTGCCAGTTTGGGCCAGTTATATAAATTTTGTGATGTTGATCAAAATATATTTTAAAAAATCAATTCTTTAAAAGTCTTTCAATATATCTTCATTTTTTTTTTAATATGTGTTAGGTGAATGTGTAGACATTGTTCTAAAATTTACTTGATGCCTAATATTATAATTCCTATCATAAAACAGACAGGGAGTATTGGGGAGTAGGGTCAACATTTTTTCAATTAAGTGTAAAATAATTTTTCTGGCTGATACAAATGATACTACATGCCTGTATATATTTGTATGTTCTTGCCTTTTAATAGTTGAATTTTTTTTTATTTCTTCAGGTTATTGTTTATTTCTTCCTCAAATGGACTTCACTTCTCCCATAGTTTTATTCATTACATCTGATGCATGAGCAACCCTTTTCTGAAGAATGATGCTTAGACTGTAAGCTATAACAGAGACCTAAACAATGTCCCTGGCAATATGCAATAGCTACCACGGGCAGTTTAAAACCTGGGGGAGGAAAATAATTTACAGTTACTTTTGAAACGAATACATAATTATCTCACCAGCATGTCATTCGGCAACAAAGTCGTCAGCATTTTATGTGTCCTTTGAACGGGTGAAACGTTTTGAATGGCACTCGTATCGATGAATTTTACACTAAACCAAGCTATCTTCTCAGATCTAGCTTTTTTACCTGCCGTTCCTCGCCGTTTCATCGTAAAACCGGAGGTGCGAGTTCGTAAATTTGAAATCTCGATCCCGACTCAAATTTGACATCGGAAAGAAAAAAATTGTTTTATTTTCTTCAGAAAATTCAAAACCTTGAGCGGAGGGTTTGTAAAACTGAAAAAAAAAATCCTGGCCTTAAATATGTAATTAGATCATTAGCATATTAACCAGGAGCAAAGGATAAGATGTTCAAAGAATTCATGCATTTCACTATATAATCAAATAGAGCCCCACCCTAAAACAAGAACCCCTGACCCTGGGGCCATAAAATACACAATTTTGGTAGAGGCACTCTTGCTTATCATAACTATGGACTTAGTTAGTTTATTTAATCCCCAGGAGCAGAGAAGAAGATTTTCAAAGAATTCATGTATTTTCACTAATATATAATCAATAGAGACCCGCCCTTACACCAGAACCCCTGACCCTGGGGCCATAAAATTCACAATTTTGGTAGAGGCACTCTTGCTCATCATAACTATGTACTTAGTTGGTTTATTCAATACCCGGGAGCAGAGAAGAAGATTTTCAAAGAAATAATGCATTTTCACTATATACTTATTTAGCACCGTCCTAGCACTAGAACCCCTGACCCCAGGGCCATGAATTTCAAAATTTTGGTAGAGGACTCATTGCTGATTACAATCATGCAAACAGTTTGACTGCTTGATGTCCAGGAGTAAAGAAGAAGATTTTTAAAGATTGCATTAATTTTAGTGGTTTTGGCCCCACCCCTCAGGCCCCAGGGGGGCAGGGATCATGAAATTCACAATTTTTGTTTCCCTTCACCCGTAGATGCTTTGTGCCAAATTTGGTTGAAATTGGTTCAGTGGTTGCAGAGAAGAAGCTGAAAATGTTCAAATGTTAACGAACGACGGACGACGACGGACGAAAACAGATAGCAATAGGTCACCTGAGTTTACTCAGGTGACCTAAAAATATAGTGCTTACTCTCAACCGCTTTTGAGGTAACACAAACGTTAAATAAAGCAACAAAAATAAAACTAAGTTTTATCTTGACCAATAAAGTAGTAATGAGTATGAAAACTTCAGTCCTAAGTTAAATAACATAGTTATTTGCGCAAGGTTTTTGATGGTCAGCGTTATCGTAGCCTAGGAGAAGCCAGACTGGCCCGTTTCTTTACATTCTGCAGTTCCGGGTTAACTCTGACCGTGATAAATTCGTATTAGTACTCTTAACTAATTATTTTAGTCGTATCATTATACCCCCCGCTTGAAAAGCGGGAGGGTATATAGTAATCGGTATGTCCGTCTGTCTGTTACGTTTTAGGGTACCTATCTCTTATCCGCAACTCCTCTTGTACCACTGGGTGAAATTTAATGAGACTTTCACAGAATCTTTGTTATATATTGCCTTTGTGCCCCTCCAACTTCACTTTTTGATTGGACACATATTTTGGGTTTTCCAGAGCAAAACATTGACACTGCCATTTTCTTTGTAATATCGAAGGGTGCCCATCTTTTATCCGCAACTCCTCCTATACCACTGAATAAAATTTAATGATACTTTCACAGATTCTTTTTTACATAATGCCATTGCGCACCTCCTATTTTACATTTTAATCTGACAATTATTCCGGGTCTCCAAAAGCAAAACAGGGACTTTGTCATTATAATCATATGGGAGGCGGGGGGTATCATTTAGTGAGCTCGTTGCTCACAGTACCTCTAGTTATACCCCCCGCTTGAAAAGTGGGAGGGTATACTGTAATCGGTATGTCCGTCCGTCTGTCTGTTACGCTTTGGGGCACCCATCTCTTATCCGCAACTCGTCTCTTAAACCACTGAGTGAAATTTAATGAAACTTTCACAGAATCTTTATTACATACTGTAAACCAACTTTTATTCGCGTGCGAGAATTTTTCGCGAAGTTCGCGAAAGCAACGTCATCGCGAATATTTCTCGCCGCGAACGGGTCCTTAAAGTCTCTTTTTGTATTGAAAACAGGTCCAAAAAGGCTTGATCGTGAATATTAATCGTCGCGAACTAGTTTAGTCCCGGTAAATCGCGAAATAAAGTCGTCGCCAATAAAAGTTGGTTTACAGTATTGCCATTGTGCACCTCACATTTTACTTTTTGATCCGACACATATTTTGGGTTTCCCGGCTACAGCAAAACATAGACTTTGCCATTATAACCATATGGGAGGGGGGGGTATCATTTAGTGAGCTCATCGCTCACAGTACCTCTAGTTTTCAAATAGGAAAATTATGTCACCGAAGCCCTTATTTTCTTAGTATCATTATCATGTTTTAATTGTTTGTGTAACATATTCTTCCAGTATCTGAAATTCTTGGTAATTTATCTGTTAAAACAATGTGAATGTAGGATTCATATACGAAACGCTACTACAGGTGAATGAGCCCGGCTCTCTGTACTCCTGAGTACTTTGATTAGAATTCCTCCTTAAATTTTCACATAAACTCATTCATATTTTGAAATAAGCTTGAGAGTTCTGATATACATGTACGCAATTAGTTGCAAAATCAGTTTTTACTCTAATGGGGGGCAAATAGTATTTCCTAGCTGCAATAATGTAGCCCTCTCCGATTCTTTTTTATCTGATATTGTCTGGAGAGGGCTACAATTCCACAGCCTCTCCGTAATGGTGCAAACATATCTTTTTAATACGGGCGACTGCAGGCAAAATAAATTGTTTTTATTTACATTCAACTTACTTCTTTATTCACTGTCAACAACATAGCCCGAAAAACGCGAAAACCAGATAAATAAGTCTGCTTGTTTACCCATTCGCTTTCATCGGAAGCCATGACAGTTCTCGCGTGACGCACTGAGACTTACGCTTGAAAATTATAATTACTTTGTATAAAAGTAGATTTACGGAGTTACAAAATGATTGTGCTGTATGGCATCACTAAACATTGATAAATAAAATTATCCCATGTGACATCCTGTCGTTAATAGCGATATTTATGCCTAAAATATGGTAATTCCTACAGAGATCCGCTCCCTATAAATCTCTAGTGTCATTGGCTGTCCCAAAATAAAATCGATCAAGGTCAGTAAACATCGCGGATAAATTCAAGTTTTGATGTCGACATACACGAAAAATAATCGATATACATGTATGGATTGTTCTGTGTATGTTTCGATTGATTTGTTTTATATAAGTACATTTTTGGATTTCAAGTAAGAAATGTTAATTAAATAGCCATTTACTGATAATTTTAGCCGAAATTCGTGCGGGAATGAATCGCTCCCGCATATGCATCATTACGGAGATCCTAAGGATTTGAAGCCCCCCCCCTCCCCCCACACAAAGGGTGAGAGGACTACATTATTGCAGCTAAGTATTTTCTGAAACACGAATAAGATATTTTTAATTATTAAAGAAATTTCAAAGAGTATGATTAAAGTTCAGATTTTTTCTACAAAACCTTTATAAAGACTGGGTTAACAGTTTATTTGAAAAACGTCAGTCAACTTTTGTCTTGATAATAGATCGTATTATAATTTGCCGACAAGGTCACTGGATCGACCAATTAACTTGCAAAACGAGACTTTAATAAAATACTGTTTTCATATTGTAAAAGTTTGATTAATTTCATACATGTGTACGACAGCTTGGTACTAAAGTAATAATAATAAATTAGAATATAAATCCATATAAAACTATTTGTGGATTATTTAAACAATTACATAAATGAATGAAAGGTTGTTGACTCAAGGTTTTTTACGTCTTACTTCTAAAAATAATTTAATCTTTTGTTCATAAAAGGCCTTCCGTTGAATTATTTGTACATGTAATTTGTTTTGATCTTTAAATGGAAACAATTTTGTATCTCTAAGCACCTCTTTATCTGTGATGAAAGACTGCACGTTAAAATTCAAGGAGCGTAATGTAAACACAAAACGCCGACCGAAAGTTTTATACACATTTGTTTGTTCGTTTTGACTTGTTAGGTCAACTCAAGTGACCTACTGCTATCTGTTTTCGTCCGTCGTCGTGCGTCATCCGTCGTGTGTTAACATTTGAACATTTTCACTTCTCTGCAACCGCTCAACCAATTCCAACCAAATTTAGCACAAAGTACCTATGAGTAAAGGGGAACAAGAATTGTGAATTTCATGGTGGCTGCCCCCTGGAGCCTGAGGGGTTGGGCCAAAACCACTAAAACAAGGGCACCGCTAAGCGGAGCATCCCCTCGCGACAGGAACTTCACTGGTAATGGCAATATCTCATGGGAGATAATTCTCTAGAGAGACGTTAAACATGTTAAAGATTGATAGTACAATGTAATTGTTTAATGTCCTTCTCAGGAATTTTTTGCTCATATGAAAGCTTGCAGGTGGAAAGCTGCATATTTTTTTTTTACCTATAATAGGCACTGACGGTCATTGAGCAGTGAGGGATCTTTTTGTGCCAGCATCTATGGGGACATGGGCCCTTGGTTTACACGGTCTCATTTGAAGGACAAATCTCCATATCCCACATTGGGATTCGAACGCGCAAGGTTAGGATCAACTCCCTTACTTTTGACAAAATTATTAGGGGGGGGGGGGAGGTGTTGTTGTTGATCCAATAATTACAAAATGCTAAGTGCATAGCGTCTTGGTTAGGGTGGGGGCATGACATGGATACCTAATTTGCCGTAGTAAAGTTTAAAGTAAGATGAAGAAAATAAAATGTTTTTCAGCACTATTTATTTTTTTAAGAAAATTATCGTGGGTGGGTGTGTCTATTTTTAACAAAATTCAAATTGCATGGTATATTATTGGGGAGGTGGAGGCATAAGATACATACGTAATTGGGCAGTTTCCCTTATATAGTGTACCTAGCAGAAACATATTCACGTATGCTACATGTATAAGTTTCAGTAATTTACTTACCTAAGTGTATCTCACAGTTTTAGGCAATATGCATTTTTTTCGTAATGAAAAATAACAATGTACATGTACATGTACTTCGAGAAGTCAATTAAACTTGTGGATTTTATTTACAACTTTCAGGAATAACGTGCACCCCAAATTCCCAGATATCTGTGGGAATTGGGTAATGAATTTGAAACCGCGACGTTCAATAAATTATTTCAATTACTCAGCGTCCGAGATGACATGTTAATTCAAAGAGACTGTCTCAAAATACGCAAAATTATATGACAATGCGCAAATACATGTACGAACTACGAAGTATAATTTACTTAGCGAGTCTATCGAAGCGACCCGAATTTACCAGGTTGCTAAAACGGAAGTGTATTTGTCAAGTCGTACATAAAACTTGTTTATTGAAGCAACCCGACTTAGCGGAAGTAAGCATTGTCAAGTCGTACATAAAATTTCAGGGTTAGAAGGTAGTAAAAACGCTATATTTTAAGAAATATTTCATCGATTAATTTGAAAATGAATAGGCTTCGTCCTTTTATAATGCCACACAAGTATGTAAAGGCTGAGAGTGGTTAATGCAAAGGTTCTCTGTAAATCTTGCCCACAAGCTGTAACTAACACACTAACATACTAACACACACACATACGCACATTCGCGATGCTATATCCCCTCCGCAACTAGTTGCGCGAGGGGCTTAAACAAGAGGCCAACGGGCCTTAGAAGTCACCTGAGTATCATGAAACAACTTTCCAACAATTGAATTTGGTTCGTGTTTTAAACCAGAGGCCATGAAATTCACAATTTAGAAAGAGGCACCATTGCTTATCCTAATTATACACTTAGCATGCTTATTCTAGTTACTTAATACCCAGAGTTACATCAGTGTAACAGAGAAAATGCATTTCACCTTTATATCCAGTTGTGCACCCCACCCCATAGGAACCCTGACCTTGGGGCCGCATATTTCAAAATTCTGGAAATTTTATCATAAACCACAGGCCTTTGGATCGCTTAAAAAAATTGTGTGTAAACCAGAAGTCTCTGTCGAGACTGAAGCTCTACTGGTTTGTACTTATAGCAAAGAAAGAGAAAAGTACTTAAGCAGTTGGGAATTGAAACTTTACAACAGCAATAAATAGAATAATGATCCTTGATTAAGTCCCTTTATGTTCTTAGTCTAGTCTACTTGCATGCCACATTATATTTTTATCAGACTAAAACTGTATTTGGAGTACTAGCATTTTTCAGAGTATTTAACAAAACTTTCTATTTTTAGTAACCAAGGCAATAATGTTCATCGAAGTCAAAATTACAGAATTGTGTATCTTAGTGTAGTCTACTTGTGTACCAAGTTATATTGAAATCAGACCAAAACTGTAGGAGGAGTAGCATTTTGAAAATTTTCACAAAACTTCCTATTTTTAGTAACAATGACAACACCGTTCATCGAAATCAAAACCGATATACAGAATTATGTATCTAAGTGTAGTCTACTTGTTTGCCAATTTATATTGTAATCAGGCCAAAACTGTAGGAGGAGTAGCATTTTGAAAGAATTTCACAAATTTCTATTTTTAGTAACAACGACAACACCGTTCATCGAAATCAAAAACCGATATACAGAATTATGTATCTAAGTGTAGTCTACTTGTTTGCCAAGTTATATTGAAATCGGACCAAAACTATAGGAGGAGTAGCATTTTGAAAGAATTTCCTAAATTTCTATTTTTAGTAACAACGACAACACCGTTCATCGAAATCAAAAACCGATACACAGAATTATGTATCTAAGTGTAGTCTACTTGTTTGCCAAGTTATATTGAAATCGGACCAAAACTATAGGAGGAGTAGCATTTTTAAAGAATTTCACAGAAATTTCTATTTTTAGTAACAACCGCAACTCCGTTCACCGAAATCAAAA
>NW_026925799.1:0-10409 GCF_032062105.1 Saccostrea cuccullata
ACCTTGAATATAGAGATGAACAGTTTGTCAGCGCAACTCCTCATAAACCACTGCACAGAATTTCGTCAAGCTTTGCAGATATTTAGGACACAATATGTAGATGTGCATATTACCAGGAAATTCCGATTCCGTTATTTTTTCCGGGAATTTATGCACTAAAAACTTAAGTTTTGGCCGTACCTTTTATATAGAAATGAATAGTTTGTCAGCGCAACTCCTCATAAACCACTGCACAGAATTTCGTCAAACTTTACAGATATTTAGGGCACAATGTGTAGATGTGCATATTACCAGGAAATTCCGATTCCTGTATTTTTCTAGAATTTCCGCACTTTTCAACTTAGATTTTTGGCCATGCCTTAAATATAGAGATGAGCATTTTGTCAGCGCAACTCCTCATAAACCGCTGCACAGTATTCGTCAAACTTTTGAGATATTTTGGACACAGTGTGTTAGATGTGCATATTACCAGGAAATTCCGATTCCTTTATTTTTCTGGGAATTTTGGCACTTTTCAAATTAGACTTTTGACCATACCTTGAATATAGAGATGAGCATTTTGTCAGCGCGACCCCTCATAAACCGCTGCACAGAATTTCGTCAGACTTTGCAGACATTTAGGACACAATGCATAGATGTGCATTTTACCAGGAAATTCCGATTCCATTATTTTTCTGGAATTTCCGCACTTTTCAAATTAGATTTTTGGGATATCTTGAATATAGTGATGAACAGTTTGTCAGCGCAACTCCTCATAAACCGCTGCACAGAATTTCATCAAACTTTGCAGATATTTAGGACACAATTTGTAGATGTGCATATTACCGGGAAATTCCGATTCTTTCATTTTTTCCGGGATTTTCAGCACTTTCAGTTTTGGGGAGCATGGGGTATGTGAGCTTGCTCACTTTTTCTTTCATTTAAAATTTGTGCAGATTTAATTAAAGATTATGCATCAGCTTTGCTTTTTTTGTCATTAGACTACTGTTGATTACTGTAGGTTTTACATTACGTGGAAAAGCCAGAAACTTACATCAGTACCATCATTAACTGTGGTGTCTACTTGTTTTCCCCCGACATTTTCTGTACCCTGGAGAAGATCTTCAAGAAAAACCAGGAAGACAACTACAAGTAAGGGAGATAATCAGTAAATAAAGGGGAGATAATCACTGTAGCTTAGAGGATTTATATTTTAACTTGTACATACATTGTAACTACTAAATGTATACAAGTCTTTTGATTAGAATGAATAGAATATTTGAGCTATATTTTTCTTAATTTTTTAATAATGATCATAGCAGGAATATTTATTTGGATGAACTGGTTTTTAATGAATGCAAATTATTAAAATAAAGGAGTGAAAATTGCATGGATTAAATATTACATCCTAAACTTAATGTTCTGTAGTCTTTACAACATACAAAATCAACATTTAATATTAAGAAAACTTTTTTTATACAAAAGCATTAGCAGTCTCATACATAATGAAGAGAGGGGGAATTTAAACTCCTGAAGAGGGGGAATTTAAAATCCTTTTTGTTTTAATGACATTGGGGCATTATACATGTATCAACAGAATGCTGTAAGGTGACCTTGAATTTGTTCATTTTTTTCAAATGAGGTTTCACACGAAAGAAAAACACTTCTTTATCTCTCTTCTTCTGGGCACCATAAACATTAATTACTTCATAGTCCTGTAGTGTGTAGAATGAATGAATGATGCAGAATATGAATTATGGTACTTTCAGTTTCCAGACAGGAAGTGGGTGTTATTCTGGGTAATTGTGCATGATTTTGTTTGCTACATTTAAATTGCTTTGAAGAATGCCAATATGAAGTAAGTTAGGACTACCAATACAGAAATTGCACATTTTGTTTTTCTTGCCTTTATTTATGTTTGTGAATTAAACCTCCCAGAATTATTTTGAACTGAACATTTTGATTTGAGGTCTCATGAACGGGAGTAAGTATAAATTTCTTTGTCTTATAACCCTAATGGTCTTCTTGACTGTGTTCACATTGTTTGGAAAACAGGTTTAACCAACAATGTTTTAGAAATACTCAATATATCGTGGTGTTTGTGATTTGTAAAATTTTAAAAGGAGTAGATCATCATGATATGTTTTTCTTAAAGTACATGTCTATCAGTGGATGTCTTTCATTGTTTATGATTCAGAGAAAGCATGCAAACATTGAATGGTGTAGGGGATAGTCTAACTGCATGCCATAGGGATTAAATTGTGCCCCATCTAGACACCTAGCCATTTCTGTTGTACAATGTTATATACTAATAAACAGGAAAACTATTCTTACTAGCTTTTAAAAATGACTGTAAAAATTGATCAGGTTCAATAAAAAATCTTTTTTCTTTTTTTTGCTTGAATTTGTTTATTAATAGCAGTCTTATACCCAATGGCTTAAACAGTCTTTAAGAATCTTTTCTGTGAATGATGATCTTTTCTTATAAGTCCTATTTTTTTGTGGAAGATGTTTAATCCTTTACCTATTTTGACAGCTATGACCCCAGCCTACAGTTGAATGAGAAGATCAGATTAGAGCAGGATATTTTTGTTCCCATGGCGGGCTCCGGGAAGTTGTATGTCTACCACACTGATAGATTCTGGAGCCAGATCAAAACCACAGGGTAAGGGGGCTACAGGAAATCTTAAAATAATAGATATGACTGGTACATTGAATACTTGCATACAAAAAAGAGAAATATATATAGCTGGAACCATATTAAAGCTATACATACAAATAATAAATATACCCGCTACTCTAATAAAGCTGTATACATCAGCAATCAATCATTCTATGGAATTTTTCTTTTTAATCCATTGATAGAAAATTGCCTAGATTCCTTAGATATGTTCTTTAAGTAAATAACCTGTATTCTGAGAGGTATGCATGTACAGTTATTTCTGTGGTATTGCATGGATGAGTTTAGCAGTTTCTGATGATTAAAAGTTCTACATGTGTATTGTCATGGCAGATTTGTTCCTTTAAATTCAGAGCTGCCATTTATGCAAACCGACATTACCTAGCTCTCTATCAGGACTGGCACAGAGAAAGGCTGGCTAGAAATGGGGAGCTGAAGCCCCAGATCATTGGAGACGTATACATCCACCCCACAGCCGACGTCCACCCAACAGCCGTGGTAAGGCCGCAGATTGTTAATGTATAAACACTGTGTTATCTGCAACAGCTGTGGTAAGGCCGCAGATTGTTAACAGATTAATGCTGTGTTATCTTATGTGTGCAGTTAATTAGAAAAAAATTCACAAATGCTCAATACTTCCAATTTAAGCGCATTGAAAATACTTGAATTCCTTGTATTTGATTGATTAAGTTGGTTATTTTGATGTAATAAAAAGGTGTTTATTTTTTTTGGAAAAGTAAATCACAAACATATAAGAGCAGATTACATAAAATGTTACCATTTATGACCACAATGTAATTGTGAAAATCTACGTTTTAAGTAGTGTTGGCACGAGTACCCGGTTAACCGGTTAACTGTCGAACGATGCGAGTATCAGTTAGTAAAATTGCTATTCGGTTACTCGGATAAAATGCATCTTATTTGGTAAATAACTAAAAAAAAATGTTAATTTGTTTATAAGCGTACAAATAAATATTTCTCTCGGTTTCACTAATACGATTGATTGGTTTTCACACTTAATTGATAGCTTTGATTGCCAGCAGGTTATACAAGTTTTGAAGACCCATGTTATAATAACCTCATTAAATAATTTAACAAGATGCCGCCAAAGACATGTACATATATAGCTTGGAAGTATTTTTAAAGAACAGCTGATTCCATACCTGTAAAATATAATTAATGTGAATTGGAGTTATCCTGACTTCAAATTTCTAAATTATTATTACCCTTGAGCGTGACATATATCGGGGGTTGAAAAGTAAAACTGATGAACGCCATTGTAAAATAGCGTGAAACGTTGGAATATTTTTTTCTTCTATTTAATTATTAGCTCACCTGAGCTGAAAGCTCAAGTGAGCTTTTCTGATCACCCGGTGTCCGTCCGTCCGTCCGTCCGTTGGCTGGTCCGTCCGTCCGTCTGTAAACTTTTCACATTTTCAACTTCTTCTCAAGAACCACTGGGCCAAGTTTAACCAAACTAGGTACAAAGCATCCTTGGGTGAAGGGAAATTTAAATTGTTAAAATCAAGGGCCAAGACCCCTTCCAAGGGGAGATAATCAAGAAAATACGAAAATAGGGTGGGGTCATTAAAAAATCTTCTTCTCAAGAACCACTGGGCCAAAAAAGCTGAAATTCATGTGGAAGCATTCTGGGGTAGTGTAGATATTAAATTGTTAAAATCATGACCCCCGGGGTAGGGCGGGGCCACAATGGCCGACCGAAGTTTTACATAGAAATATATAGGAAAATTCTTTAAAAATCTTCTTTTCAAGAACCACTGGACCAGAAAAACTTAAACTTATGTGGAAGCATCCTTGGGTAGTGTAGATATTAAATTGTAAAAATCATGACCCCGGGGGTAGGGCGGGGCCACAATTGGGAATCCAAGTTTTGCATAGAAATATATAGAACAAATCTTTAAAAATCTTCTTCTCAAGAACTACTAGGCCAGGAAAGCTAAAAATCTTATGGAAGCATCCTGGGGTTGTGTAGATATTAAATTGTAAAAATCATGACCCCCAGGGTTTGGACAGGGCTACAATAGGGAATCCAAGTTTTACATAGAAATATATAGAACAAATACTTAAAAATCTTCTTTTCAAGAACCACTGGACCAGAAAAGCTTAAACCTCTGTGGAAGCATCCTTGGGTAGTGTAGATATTAAATTGTAAAAATCATGACCCCCGGGGATAGGGCGGGGCCACAATAGGGAATCCAAGTTTTACATAGAAATATATAGAACAAATCTTTAAAAATCTTCTTCTCAAGAACCACTGGGCCAGGAAAGCTGAAACTTATGTGGAAGCATCCTTGGGTAGTGTAGATATTAAATTGTTAAAATCATGACCCCCGGGGGTATGGCGGGGCCACAATGGGGAATCCAAGTTTTACATAGAAATATATAGAACAAATCTTTAAAAATCTTCTTCTCAAGAACCACTGGGCCAGGAGAGCTGAAACATATGTGGGAGCATCCTTGGGTAGTGTAAATATTAAATTGTTAAAATCATGACCCCCGGGGGTAGGGCGGGGCCACAATAGGGTTTTACATAGAAATATATAGAACAAATCTTTAAAAATCTTCTTTTCAAGAACCACTGGGCCAGGAAAGCTGAAATTTATGTGGAAGCATCCTGGTGTAGTGTAGATATTAAACTGTAAAAATTATGACCCCCGAGGGTAGGGCGGGGCCACATTAGGGAATCCAAGTTTTACATAGAAATATATAGAACAAATCTTTGAAAATCTTCTTCTCAAGAACCACTTGGCCAGGAAAGCTGAAACTTATGTGGGAGCATCCTTGGGTAGTACAGATATTAAATTGCTAAAATCATGACCCTTCGGCGTAGGGCGGGGCCACAATGGGGAATCCAAGTTTTACATAAAAATATATATAGAACAAATCTTTTAAAAAGATCTGCATCACCCAAGTTACTCAGGTGAGCGATGTGGCCCATGGGCCTCTTGTTTTTTTGATTATAATTATATTTAAGGAATGACTCTAATTCTTGGCCAGATTATCGAGTATAATATGGTTTGGGTGAGTTTACGCTTTATAATACGCGAAGCGGATTATAAAAAAGCGTAAACTGACCCAAACCATATTATAATCGATAATCTGGCCAAGAATTAGAGTCATTCCTTATAATTTAATTTTAAAATAATTAAACAACTGGGGATGTAAAATTGTGTTGTTTTTATCAGTTCAAATTTACCGCGCAATAATACAACCGTAGTAACGGAAGTGATGGGAAGCAAGGGGAGGTAAAAACTATCTAGCAGCCATGGTGCTTGTTTACATGAGGTAAGATCGAGCAACTGTTTGAAGTTAAAGGTACATTCATTAAATCTGGAATTTTTCATGAATCCGAAGGACTGGAAATGAGGGGATTGATGGATACAGATGATTCAGCTGGTTGTCAAGGGGGTGTGTCCCCATACCAAACCAGATTATACAAAATGTTATGCGTTCCTTTTTGGAAATCAACCAATGAGAGACAAGAATACAAACAGAATTAAATTATTTAAAATTCAAGATATTTCGTGCGTGTTCTTTCTATGTTTATAAATAAAGTTAATTCACAATGCCTTTGTGTTTATGAGAACCGACGAGTAAAAGATGAGATAAATGATACATATGAATAAATCATCCGAGTAACCGGGTACTCGATCGGAAGATTGAGCGAGTAACCGGTTACTAAAAATCGTCCGATTTGCCAACACTAGTTTTAAGGTTTATTGATACTCTGATAAGAGAGATAACTCTTTAACGACACAAATGTCTCATTACTTTATGAATTTTTTAAATTGAACAGTCTTTTTTGTTTGATTAAATAGTCATTTTAAAAGTAAGAAGTATTTATTTGCCACTTTCTAGACAAAAGTTTCTGAATACTCTAATGAAATCAATTTCTCCTAATTTGTTGATATTTTGATTTGTAGCTTGGTCCCAATGTTAGCGTAGGTAAACATGCAGTGATTGGAGAAGGTGTGAGGGTCAGGGAATCCATTGTTCTAGAGGGTGCTGTTCTACAGGTAAACTTTTAAGATATATTAAATGCTGTATGAAGCAATGTTCCAAGTACTAGTATTTAATACGTCTAAGGCTTTTAGTGTAATTTGGGATGGGTAATATCATTTATTGTAATCCTACGGTGACTTTATTGTGAATCCTGCTGGTTTGTATTGTAGGATAACTGCTGTGTGCTGTACAGTGTGATTGGTTGGAATGTTACCATAGGAATGTGGACTCGTGTGGAAGGCACACCTAATGACCCCAACCCCAACAAACCATTTGCTAAGGTCGATGTCAAGGACACATTTAGTCCCGAGGGGAAACTCAATCCATCCATCACTGTCATTGGTGAGATATAGCTTGTATACTTACATAGGTTCATAAACATAAACATCTATAATATTGAGTGGGGAAAATGCAAATCCATCCCAATATTGAAAGAGGTACATCTGTATTTGTATAAAGTTCAAAGTAAGAAAACTATAACAGGTTAATTTTATGAAGTTAAAAACAGATCAAATTTGTTATGGTTAAAAAAAAAACAAGATTTTGAAAATTCATTCTCATCAATAGTGTACATTTGTTTGGGCCTATATCACAGGATGTTACCTAGTAAATAATTGAGATATTTTCTTTCCTTTCAGGGAGTAATGTACAGGTACCCTCTGAGGTGATCTTACTGAATGCTATAGTGTTACCCGACAAATCACTCAGTGGAAGCTGCAAGAACCAAATCATCCTCTAGCGTTACCATGGCAATCTCCCAGAATGCACTGCCAAAATCATTCCCAACATGCCATTTTTGTTCCTTCATAACTTTCTGTAAACGTTTTGAACAATTTCATTCTAAACGAGTTTGTTATTTGTACATGTATATAGTAATTTATTAACACTTACATATTCATTAAATATCTATTTTCCTATTGCTTCGTTATAAGAATATGTTCATAATATTTATAAAGTATTTCGAGACATTTATTTACAGAGAAGACTGTGCTTATATACATGACATTTTTTGCAGTGATTCAATCATTGCATCAGAGACTTTGAGAGTGCTCATTTATATTGAAGGGATCTGATTTAATAAGAGGAATTCCATAATCTTATACAATTGAACCATATATTTTATGTATTCCATGCTTTGGTATCATTAAATTTGAAATTGATGAAAGAAAGTATGCCTGTCTATTTTATTTTATTTTTTATTTTAACTTTTTTTAATATGAATATTCCAGTGATTTTACAATTTATGACAGTAGGTTGTGTCATTTCCAATTGTTTCAGAAATCTTAGGTTTCTTGTGATATTTTTATGTCATATGCATGTATAAAATCAGAAACCTCAGATTCAGTCACAAGTAGTTTTCCATTGCTGATATCATAGAACAGATTCTTTGGTATGAAATTCATCTCTGGAAATGTTTTTACAAAGTGGCCATCTTTGTGAATTAGTCCTAGCTGGTTACTATCGAGACACGTGATGACGTAATCTCCGACTGATGCAATACCAAGAGGCGTGTCATACATAGGTACCTCCCACTGGAAATTCCCGCTAAAGTCACAACACACAACCCGACTTCCTTCATTGTCACTCAAATAAATTGAACCCATCTTTGCCGATGGATCTGAAATGGCAAGAAATTTTCCGAACGGCCTTGTGAATCCTCCAAAATTTTTGTTCTCCGTTAGACCTCGTACGTTGTCAATGGTCAGTTTTATCCTTCCTTTCATGTCCATCATTATTAGAGTAGCATGAGGATCCATAATGTCACACGTCACAAACAGACGTGATTTACCGTAAACAAGGCCAAAACACTGGGAATTTCCTGGGATTGTGAACTTCTTTCTAGAGTTCTTGAATCTGTGATCATCAACGTTGACAAAAATGATGCTGTCCTGCTGTGTAAGAGCGATTTCGTTTTCGCTCGTGTAGGTCATATCTCGACAGTCTGTAGGGACCACGGTGTCTAGTAGGAAGTTAAAATGGCGGTCAAACAACTTAATCTTGCTGTTCTTCTCATCAAACATAACGTACTTCCCGTCTCGGAAACTGCACATTTTTTGAATGGAGCATTCGTTCTTATCTTTCTTGCCCCGACAGTTTATTTTGTGGGAAAATTCCAGATCTAAGTCACCCTCCTCACGTCTCCTACCTACCCAGCTTCTGGTTTGTGGGTTTCTCTGACTCTTTTGTGCCATTTAAAAGCTTCGTGTCCTTTGTGATCTGTAAAGCAGAGAGAAAGCTTTTTGTGCCCATACTAATCTGATGTTTTCATTGCATTGAAAATGTACTATCTATGATTTTGTTAAAATTTAATGAAACATCCTAAGATTTCGATTTTTTGGACAGGTAACTGTGTAACATTCACGACAAATTTTTTTATAGCTCGTCTGAGCTGAGGGATCGTTTTTGAAGTAAGCTTTTCACAATTTTGACTTGAAGAACTACTGAGTCAGTTTTGACCAATCTTGCCTCAAAGCACGAGTCACACCTCTTTCAAGGTGAGATAATTAAATAAGATTAAGTGATAATGTTTTGGCATCCATTTAAAGTCTCCCTCTCAAGAAACTTTAGGTTTGAATAAATGATTCCTTTGAAAGCTCATGGCAATGTGTAGACTCAGTTTTTCTTCAAATTATGACCCATTAAGGTAGGGTTGGATTACAATAATACGCGGGAATATATAAGAATTAATCTCTAGAAATGGTCTTGAGAACGACAAAGCCCCGATTATGGAGAAAGATGGGTAAAGTTAATCAATCAATGTTATTTTTAAACCTTCCTTTCAAGAACAGTAAACCCTACTAAGTCATATAAAATATGACAGCATCATCAAGTTGTGTTTAGGTAAGGTTCAAACTTGTTCAAATCATAGAGTGGGGCCACAATAGGCATTGATCAAATAATAACATAGAAATTAATTATTTTCAAGATAACTAAAGCCCTGATTATACTCGTATTTTAAATTTGGTTCCGTATTGTATTTGGGAAAAACGAAAGAACTAATTTGACTCAGGTTAGCAAAAAATATTGGTCGCCAAAATGGTCTCATGGGTCATAACACTCACCTGAGTCACTTCATCATCAGATTTTCCCGAATATATTCGTCATGCAGTAAAACTGCATAAATTTACAATGAATATACCTTTAATGGAAGTTAAACACAAAAACATATTAAGTAATTGAATCTTTTTTGTTTATTCTTAATTAGTCCATGCACATTCACCAACCAAATTTTATTCGATTGAGAGGAGTATCTCCGAATCTCTCGACCTTCCTCTATTGTTTCAATGTTTTGTTAATTTGAGATGACAGTTAAAAAATGAGAAACGGGGAACTGTTCGTTAAATTATGATGGAAAGAAAATATTATTTAATTTAATGAAGCCAATTGTTACATTGCACAATGTACATCCAGTGTTTTAAAAACTACTATGAAGATCATTTTTACCTCTGATAATTCAGCAGTACGAAGACAAACTTGTTATAAATGATGATCAACTTCTTTCCCCCAAAAGAGCAAAATTATATTTCCTGTTAATTTCCTTTCAAACTGGTATTTTCAATGTCTGTAAATTGGGACACTAACTTTTACATTCAACGTAAGTCAAGAATACGGTTGATTGAATTACGATCTTTTGTTTCATTTATAGTTTAAATCATTTTTCTTTTAATTACCCTTTGAAAACGAGCTCTGTTTTGCTTTAAGGACAATTTTCTTTAAAGAATACGTG
>NW_026925800.1:0-10445 GCF_032062105.1 Saccostrea cuccullata
TTAAAAAGCGAAAGTAAAAATGACGTATGCAGTTTTTGTGTACTTGACTTCACGGGCTTCCGGTTTTTTTATATCACGGGCTTATAGATTTTCCCAAATTTGATCTTTGAATCCTACCGAATAAAGAAATTGAAACTTCATCATGAGTTTACTTCAGTTGTCATCTTAAAATTACGTCTCCATTGAATTTAAGGGGGGGGGGGGGGGGGGGCTTAACCAAAAAAAAAAAAGGAAAACCCCAATTTTCAATGCAGGCCTATATTATGTATATATTTGCAAAAAAATGGGGGGGGGGCCCCCCCGCCCCCCCCCCCCGGTTCCGACGCCAATGATTAGGGCTTCGTTTCTTTCTCCTAGATAAGGAACTGCTATACATATGTATATCGAAGAGAAAGGTTCAGATAAACCACCGCCAAAGACATCTTCGCAAAGCAAGCGTTTTGGTCTGTTTATGTTTATGGGATTATGAGGATCTATAGAACTTGGCTAACGAAGATAGAAGACGGTGAGATTTTTTTGGAGACTTGTAAAGTTTCCCTTTTTTGACCCCGAGGACCACAAGGCCCCAGTGGCGGTTTTAAGGGGGGGGCGTACCCGGCGCCCCCCCCCCCAAAATTGTCAAAATTAACGTAAATCACAGTTTCGTCTAGAAAATGTAAATATGCATATTGGGTAGACCTCATTTTTACCATACAAAATCTCTAGAATCCAGGAGTTTCCCGGGGGCTTCCCCCCCAGACCCCTTGCCTACATTTGGCGCCCCCTCTAACTTCAATTCCTGGATCCGCGCCTGGTCCCCTAGAACCAAAACCAGTAGAACATGTTTTCTGCATATTTTCTTCTAAAAGTTTACACACAAACGTCTCTGAAAGAATTTAAAAATAAAATATTCATAAAAACTTTACTAACAAGCAAATTCAAAGAATTGCGGGCCCCCCCCCTTTCGGTGTCTTTGTGGGTGAAATGTAATTTTTGTGGTAAATTGCGTCAAAATAACGACTGCTCTTTTGTCATTCAGAAGTTATCACCGAAGTCAATCGTGAAAGTCAATGTCAAGTCAATACCTGGTATATACATACATGTGAAAGCCTATCTCTTCTCATTCAAAAAATATGACCAAGGTTAAAGTTTTTGTGACAGACGGTCAGACAATGGGATTCAATGTCCCCTCGCTGTCGCAAAAGCGGGGGACAATTACATGTATAGGGTAAGAATATAAAGGAAAAAACAGGCACTTGTTTGGTAATAAATTTTTATACTATTTTTATACTATGTGTTAAAAATTTATTCCGAAACGTCCTTGGGGAAAAAAAACACGAACAAGATGTGTTTGTGAAACACTGATGCCCCCCCATATGGCAACATGGTGAAGATTAAACTTTTCTTAAATGCAAATTTAACTAATTGGTACCAAAAGTAGGGCATTCTCACTGGAAAACAATTTTGAAATTTGAAAGTAGGCCAATGTTAAAGTTTTGTTTAATAAGTAAAAAAAATCTCCAAGGTCAAGGTCAAAAGGTCAAGGTAATTGGTATCCAATGAAAGGTCTTGCCACATAGAATACTTATGTAGAGTATGGAAGCCCTAGCCATAACCGTTCGAAGTTATGGCCAAGGTTAAAAAATTTGAAAAGTAGGTCAAGGTCAAGATCAAAGTCCTTGTTATCAAATGAAAGGTCTTGTCACAAGGATTAAATATGTAAAGTATGAAAACACTAGCCCTAACCCTTTAAAAGTTATGGTCAAGGTTTGCTTTTTTAAAGTAGGTCAAACTCAAAGGTCAAGGTCAAAGGTCAAAGGATCAAAGTGCTTGGTATCCCATGAAGGGTCTTCTCACAAGGATTACATATATATGAAGATAAAGCCCTATCCCTTACCGTTCAGAAATTATGGCCAAGGTTAAAGTTTTTTCACAGGTACGGAAATCTACAAGGTCAAGGTCAAAGGGTCAGGGTTGTTGGTATCCCATGAAAGATCTTTCAACAAATAATACATATGTGAAGTATAAATACCCTTGTATCTACTGTTCAAAAGAAATGGCCAAAGTAAATGTTTAAAATTTTCATGTAAAAGTAGGTCAAACTCGAAGGTGAAGGTCAAAAGGTCAAATTTGATGGTACCCAAAAGAAAGCTCTTAAAGTTTTTGCGGACAAACAGACAAACAAACAGACAGACAGACAGACAGAGAGACAGCTAGACAGACAGACAGACAGAGAGACAGACAGAGAGACAGACACGACAACAACTATACATGTATACCCCCGAAACTTCGTTTACGTGGGCATAAAAATCCCATTAGAAAAGCAAAGGAAAAACAAGATGTGTTTGTGAAACACTGATGCCCCCATATGGCAACTAAGCAAAGATTAAACTTTTCTTAAATGCAAAGTTAATTAATTGGTACCAAAAGTAGGGTATTCTGACTGGAAAAACAATTGTGAAATATGAAAGTAGGCCAATGTTAAAGTTTTGTTTAATGAGTAAAAAAAATCTCCAAGGTCAAGGAAATTGGTATCCAATGAAAGGTCTTGCCACATAGAATACTTATGTTGAGTATGGAAGCCCTAACCCTAACCGTTCAGAAGTTATAGCCAAGGTTAAACATTTTTATAAGTAGGTCAAACTCCAAGGTCAAGGTCAAAAGGTTAAAGTTTTTGCTATCAAATGAAAGGTCTTGTCACAAGGATTAAATATCTGAAGTATGAAAGCACTAGCCCTAACCCTTTAAAAGTTATGGTCAAGATTAGCTTTTTAAAAGTAGGTCAAACTCAAAGGTCAATGTTAAAGGTCAAAGTTTTCCGTATCCGATGAAGGACCTTCTCACAAGGATTATACATACGAAAGTATGACAGCTTTCCCTTACCGTTCAAAAATTATTGCCAAGGTTAAAGTTTTTCACAAGTACGGAAATCTACAAGGTCAAGGTCAAAGGTTCAAGGTTGTTGGTATCCAATAAGATAAGATAAGATAAGATAATATTTATTTAAAGTCGGGTACATCAACAAAAAACATTAGCTCTGAAGAGCTATTTTCCGACTACGAAATGAAATGATATAAACAATGAAAGGTCTTTCAACAAACAATACATAAGTGAAGTATAAATGTCCTGGTGTCTACTGTTCAAAAGATATGCCAAAGTAAAAGTTTCAAATTTTCATGTAAAAGTGGGTCAAACTCCAAGGTCAAAGTCAAAAGGTCAAATTTGGTGGTATCCAAAGAAAGGTCTTGTCACAAGGAATACACATTTTAAATATGAAAGTCATAACTCATCCACTAAATCAAAAGGTTATGGGCAAGGTAAAGTTTTTGCGGACAAACAGACAAACAGAGAGACAGACAGCGAGACAGACAGAGAGACAGCGAGACAGACAGACGGACACGACAAAAACTATATACCCCCGAAACTTCGTTTACGGGGGCATAAAAATGTCATGACCACGTAATAAAACGTGCAGAAAACGTTACGGCACCGTTTGGACCGTCTCACTAACAAGTCGTAGACGTAATCTTAAATTTGTTCAGAGGGTTGGCCTGTTTACGCCATTACAGAGAAATTGTCTAAAAATAAAACCATAAATGAGACTCAGAGGAAAGAAAGGTGTTACACGATCACCAGTTCTCGGTTCCTTGAAAAAAAATCTATCAAAACAATCGTAAAGAGCCCCTTAAAAGCTTGAAAGTTTTATTTCATGTCGAGAGGGCACATTAGATCTCATTCGTCTGTCCGTCCGTCTATCCGTCTATCACAAAAACTTTAACCTTGGTCATAAAAAATGTCGTCTATTGAATATGTGTTGATCTGATTATCTCATATGCTTTTCTGTGTTAAGTCATTTTAAGCTGAAACCCATGTATGTAAATAGGTTTGGTATAATGCATATGTAGGGAAAGGGCGTATGAAGTTTTTAAAACTTTGCCCAATCCAAATTGTAAAGTATATAGACAATAAAATATGTTTAAATCAACCTTGGTCATCTTTTGAAAGAGAAGAGAAAGGATTTTCATATTTTAATTTGTATTACCTGTGACAAGACCTTTCTAAATCTGCTGTTGATTTTTTTTACTCCGTGACCTTGCCTTGAAGTTTGACCTTGTTAAAATATTATCTTTCCTTATAACTCTTCATAGAGAAGAGATAAGGCTTTCATATTTGACATGTGCATTTTAAAAAGATGTTTCCGGGCATGTGTAATTTTTCCCCTTTGACCTTGACCTTCATGATTACTTTTGCATGACATATGATAGAGCGCTCATATTTGACACAATATGCCAAGAATTCTTTGGGGATCACATTCTTTGAATTTGCTTTTTGATTTTTTTCTAGTATCCTCTTATTAAAATGTTAGACGTGCGCTTTTGACAGGGAATTCATAAATCTTATACAAGAAAAAGATAACAAACAGTATCCAAACTCAAAAGTCCTTAAAACAATACAAATAGGAGCAAAGCAAACACGGACCTCAAAAACATAAGAGGTGGGATCAGGTGCCATGGAGAAGTGATACAAGCCATATTGGATTTAGTCTGGTGTAAACTAAGAAATACCAAGAATGCGCTTAATACTATGAAACTAGCACAAAGTTACTCAAAGTGCTAATGCACTAATTACCTACTGTTAGAGACCAAAATTAGTAAATAATTAAGTTTATTTTGTCTTAATTAGAAGAAAATTAATCATGTTAGAACTGCGCAGCTACAGCATTCATGAGATGAAAAATTCATTGAAAATGGAGTTAGTTTGATTCATTGATAATATGGCTACAACCATTTGTTTCGTTTTTTTCTTGTCATTATCCATAATTCTTGAAAATTTGATTTTTCATATGGGTGTCTTCCTGAGGCCATGTGTTTATTTCTTCCGCCATTCCTCTGTCACACAGAGTTCGAATAACAATGATTTTAGAATAAATGCGACCATAATAACATCAAGACAAGAAATTACTAAGTAATAATCATTAGGTTATATTACTTATTACTTTTATTTGTTGCATCGCATCGTCTGATTAATGAAAAAACGCGATTTTAACCTCACTCCAGCAAATCGGGAAAAACTGTTCTGTTTACAACTCGAAATTCCTCGTTAATATTATTCCACTAAGCACATGGTTGGCATGTGCATATTTCTGCTTTGGATAGATCCGTTTATTACCATGATTATATTTAATTTTTATGGAACAAGTCTTGATAATTTTTTTTGTCGGTTTCTTTAAAACTCAAGTAAAAAAGATAAAAATGTCCTAAACATATGTGTTTACGGTGGGTCTTTTTTCTGTGGCGATAGAAGTTTTATTTTCAAATGGGGCACTGCAAGGAGGATGCTTAGCATTTAATTTGAAAATGTTAAACAATATGCAGTGCATAAAAAATAAATTGTAATTACATGTCTTACATTCGAAAAGTTGGTACATATGTCTATTTTGTTTAGAAGTTAGATAGAAAAAATAGACAGTGATAGGATTTCCTTCAGGCACCTCACATAAATAGCTAGAATGTTTGCAATGACCCACACATTGTATGGGGTCATGTTTGGACACAAAAACGCATCATGTCTCATTATGTTGACAACGTTGTAAGCTCTCGCTCATTGAACATACGAAGCTTGATAAAATATAATGAGTTGTTTCTATGAAATTTAGAAGCGAGCACAATGTTTGCAAAGAAAGGTCCATTGCATATGCTAGTCTATCATCGCAAAAAAAGTGAGTGTTAACCCCCCCCCCCCCCCCGCCCCGAAAATCCTATGTTTGTTTTTCAAAATAGTGTCAAAGATTAAAAAAAATTTGCATTACTAAGTATGTGATGGAACATGTACTAGCCTTATAAGACCACTTGTTATAAAAATATTTGGTTGCCCTCTCTCCCGATCTACTACCTAGAAATGGCCCGACTCATTTTTTTAACATCCCATTACACGATATTTTTTTCTTTTTCTTCCGTCAACAATTCTGTTTAAATTTTAAGGAATTTTTTTCTCACCTATAAATACGGACCCAATAATTTTTCCCTGAGTTGGAGGACCACCAAACATCATTTTAAAGATGTTAATATGTTGATGTTTTCTCTTTACTTTGTACAATTGTAATTTTAAAAATATGGGCAAATAGAAAAAAAATTATTCATTAAATCGGAATGATTTCATGCCTTTTCAACTGTTGCTCCTCTGTAAAGAAAATTGTAAATGCATGTTTATTTGACGCAGTATACGAGGGGTGATCAAAAAGTAAACATGCAGTATCTTAGGTATTTGATATTTATATTATTGTTGAAATATTCAAGTATTTTTCAAAGTGTACAATTTTAATTGAAGGTCTTAGATAGTATATTGCTTTATTAAAAAACAAACCCCTTTTCAAACTTGCTTTCACCGGGCAACATAACAAGTATCATATTTAACTATCTGCCTTCCTTCACTAAAACTAGCTGCAGATCTGTAGCTCTCCGAAAAAAAGTGATAGTCCGGTCTATCAATATATATTTTTTTGGAGAGCTACAAATCTGCAGCTACACTAAAACGATATCCAATCACTGATTGAAATTATAGGAAGCCATTTAATAAACTGTGAACAAATTCTTATACGCTACTTCAAAGGCATTTCTAAAATATACATGTGCCATAAATATTATGGTCGTTTGTTGAACGAGTTCCACTGAGACAACCATTTTTCGTCAAAAGTACCTGAATAATGATGTCATTTTCAGATTGTGATATCACAAACAAGGAGCAAAACTTCAGCATATGCTAATTATAGAACTTGACAGTTGTGTTTGGCTATCTATAATCTGAATTGTGGTTTTGTAGATATAGAGATATTTCGCGAACTTTTTGATAACGCTTCGTACTAGTAGGTACTAAAACAAGGTCATTCGTATCAATTTTATGTGTCTAATTTCTTTGTGTTTTATTGGTGATAATTAAAATTTTAATAGATAATATAATTTATTTGTGGCAAACTTACAAAACTCTTAATTTTTAACTTTGATGGTGCTCATTTTTTCTTACCTGGAATCAAAGAGTTTAAATTTTTTTTACATCAATACGTAAACTATTTAACAACTGTTCGATAATATTTAATAATACTAAATAAATTACTTCAAGCCACACTATAACACCTTTCCTCTTTTAAAAGTGTTCATATTATTTGAAATATTTTGCAACTGTAATTCTCTTCTACATTTAAAGATTGTTATGCCCCTCCATATTAAGAAGAGGTCTGGAAAACAAGATTCTGTGCTAAAAATATACCACGTGCTGCTATCCATGAACTACTTTCATGGTTCTTTACACTCTTTTTAAGACAACGGTACCTTATTTTGAACTTGAAATTATCATTTAAAAGTGCAAAATTTAGACATTTTCTCAACAAATGGTTGTAGAGAGAACATTTATGCACAGTTTGATATATTTTTTTGGATTTTTTAAGGCTCTGCTGAATTCTGTAGCTGCGCAGTTCTAAGGAGCATATCAAAAGCATTTTTCTGCAAAAGTATAGATTATATATGCACAACATGCATTCGGTCATGCATATTTATTGTATCTTTATCAAAAAGACTTAAAATGTGATCAAAATATAATGTAATTTAGCCATTTGAAGAAATGTTTACATTTTGCTCTCACTACACTAAAAGTGGCCGTACATCCCCCGATACGTGTTTTACTGTAGATGTTTTTATTTATACGAAAAAATATTAAACAATGACTATATTGGGTTGTTTCATATAATAATAAGTAGTACATACCAGTTCCGTACCTATCCATTCCGCGGTTGACCATTCTAACTGTTACGATGTAATAAATGTTAAGGAGGTCCACCCTCCACCAAGGTTGGCAGCAGCTGGATTGCAGCCTGTATGGCTACACGAGTTCCATTGTCAGTATACTTCTATTACCATCCACGGCCAGACTTGAATTGTACAACTGAAAGGTGGAGGATTGTTCTGTGCGCTTTCAACTGCAATCTTTGAAGGGCTTACAGAATGAAAACAAATTAAATCATTTATTTGAGGGTGAGAGAGATTCTGCTTCATATATTATTCTCAGGGGTTTGGACATAGTTTATATTTCGAAATTTACCAATAAAGAATCCTCAGGAGATATTTCGAACAACAATTTAAAGTTGCTATGTTATTTTTAAAATTTCTTAACCAATGAGAGTCTATTCGCCATTTGAGAGACACTGATTACATAGCGCAGAGAATATCACGCCTTACTGAAAGTCCAAGGATGAAAGAGAATTGTACTAAACATTAACAGGAATAGAGTAAGTGCCCAAACCAAGATGTATGGCGAATAATTTGAAAAAAAAAATATCATCGTCATTGAATCTAAAGGTTTTTCTTTTAATTTTTTTCATCATCTGATGGCGTCTAGAAGGACACCATTGCTTTCCTGAGATGATTAAAACATTTAAAATAGGAAAACGTAAATCTGCATATTTTTTTTCCAAGACAAGATTTTGCATACCTCTGGTAATGAAATATTTCCACTTTCCTCCAAGTTCATTTTGTTCAGTAAATGGAGCATTTTCCAAAGTCCTATTATACAACAAACATTTGAGCGTTTGTTTATTCCATGCAAATGATAGGCAGGCTCCCTGCTTTTCTGAGCATTTGGTTGCACAGAATAACGCACTTCTAACATGGTCTTCAACCAAAAAGAAATTTTTCAAAACTGTTTGCGAAGTAGTCCACATCATGAAATGTTTTGTTGTGATAAAGGCATTGTTATTGACAATTAGCCAAGCAAAGATTAAAAGGATGCTATTTGATCTGATCCCCATCTCTGAAAAAAAGGTTACATTTTGTTGAGATTTTTTAAAAAATTATCAAAAGATAATAAGCAGGAACCAGGCACGTAGCAACAGGGGGGTGGGGCTGCCCCCATCACTTTTTTCCCAACATTACTCTTACCATTGGAAATGTTCATTGAAAGGCTGGTTGCCCCCCCCCCCCCCTCGCTCGATACTACAGGAAGTCGATATAAGGGAAATGTAGTACTGAATGTAAAAGAAATTGTTATTGAAAGAAGTTGGCATTGGAAAATGTTTTCAGCCTTTCAATGAACATTTCCAATGGTAACAGTACTGAAAGAAGTTGGTATTGGAAAATGTTTGCCCCCCCCCCCCCCCCCCACAAACACACACACACACACACACACACACAGACACACGAAATAGGATTTTCGAGTTTGGGCAATTTTCCTTTTTTTTTTGCTTGTCAACTTTTTCAGGTAAGTCGAAAAAAAATTTTCTCAGGCTGGCCCCCCACTTTCAAAAACGATGCTACGTGGCTGCGAACAACATCATTTATATAGTTTTTTGAAATTAAGTTTTCCAACAAGCGAGTAGAATTTCCTTTCAAAAATGAAATGAACACAGTGTAAAATGTATAACAATAGATAGATATTTTCTAGTTTGACTTAATACATGATCAGAACTTATCTATATTTCAATCTTCTTTAATATTAATTACCAGCCTTTCAATGAACATTTCCAGTGGTAACAGTACTGAAAAGAGAGTTTGGCATTGGAAAATGTTTGCCCCCCCCCCCCCCACACACACACACACAAACACACACACGAAATAGGATTTTGAGTTTGGGCAATTTTCCCTTTTTTTTTTTTTTTTTTTTTGCTTGTCAACTTTTTCAGGTAAGTCGAAAATTTTTTTTCTCAGGTTGGCCCCCCACTTTCAAAAACGATGCTATGTGGCTGCGAACAACATCATTTATATAGTTTTTTGAAATTAAGTTTTCTAACAAGCGAGAAGAATTTCTTTTTCAAAAATGAAATGAACACAGTGTAAAATGTATAACAATAGATAGATATTTTCTAGTTTGACTTAATACATGATCACAACTTGTCTATATTTCAATCTTTTTTAATATTAATGTTCAGTAAAAATAAATTTAGGATTATTGTTACTTACTTGTATACCCGAGTCCAGTTGAAATATCATAGCTATGAAAGGGTAGACAGAGTCAAGAATGAGATACAATTCTCTATAAATGAGCCGTGTATCAAAGAAAAATGATAATAAACCGAGATGAAACATCTATTTGATAAATAGCAAATTTCCGGAATAATTGTCTTCAAACAGAATAAATTGCTTTTAATTAATATAATAAAAAAGCATCCTATATTAGATTGTATTAACAATTAAGATCATAAGAGTGCCTTTGATTTGAATTTTACAAATGTATTTTAGTACACGCACACTGGGAGGAAAAGTTCAAATGAACAATTAAACATAGGAAAAAACTCTCGTTTTGTTTACAGATACCCAATTTGTTAAAAATGTGAAAACAAATTGAATGATTATTTTTGATAATGCTTCGAAATAAGTGCATAAAGCATAATCAAATATTATTAATTTTACATACATGTAATGTGATTTATCTTCACGGCATGAATTCTTATAAATATTTCGGGATTTTTTTTAAAAAATCTA
>NW_026925801.1:0-10651 GCF_032062105.1 Saccostrea cuccullata
GAATGACTGAAGTTTTGCCTCAGACTGCTTTATGATCCTGGAGCCCGTTTTCTCAAAGGTTGTACGCCCAGGAGTAGCGCCTCGCTGGTGTAAAGTCGGGACTAGCTCAAAGATTTGCGTTTCATTAAATAGCGTATCTTCACAACGGACTCTGAAAGTTAGGCCAAAATTTTACTCATGTGTAAGTGTAAGTTCAGGCTTAAACATAACAAAACGAGTTTACTGAATTGAAAACCATTTAACCATTTAACCAAGAAGAAAAACGGCTCTGTGAAGTCTTTTTTTACAAACAATGCATTATTTAATTTCCAAAACTATGAAGATTTGTGTGACCGAAGAGGGGAGTTTAGGGGGATTACACACACTCGGGGAGGTAGTTGACATGCAGCAATTACATAATATGATGAATTTATTTTATAAATTTATTCATAAAAGATTGCCGTGTTAGGGATTCATTTTAACAACATCTCTTAAGTTTTGACAATCCTGTATTTATATACATTTGATTGTTGTATTTTGAGTATGAGGTATTGTAAATCAACTATACATTAAGCATTATGCGTTATTGACTGAAAACTTAAGGAACTTATTAAAAATGTCCATTATGAAAAAAAAAACAAAACAATCTTTCATTCCTGAACTTATTTTATTGAAAAAAGTATTTCTTTTTCCATTAAAGCAATATTATCTTCTCAAGATTTGGTTTATATTAATATTTTTTAAAAAATATTTTTTAATCATCATAAAACCAAGTAGACTTTTTAAAAATGAAAAAAAAAACCAATTATCGTGCTTGAAAACTCCATTTCTCATTTACTCCAGGTCCACAGGCGTGGATCTAGAGGGGGTCCTGGGGGTGCTCCAGACCCCTTCGCCGCAATTTGCAGAGTTATTTATGTACAAATCTAAAGTAAAGAAAGTAAAAAAATGAAAATGAATTTAAACTCCTGATAAAGAGCTATGTAAGTAGTTACTACTATCCTTATTTATGAAATTTAAGAAAGGAAGGGAAGGATCTTGTCTTGGAATCTCGTCTCACAGAACTACAAGAACTACTCCTTCAAAGGCACTATCCTAGACGATTGATTGAAAACGGAATTAACAAATCCAAATCTCAAGAAAGAAAAGATCTACTTACAGTGAAAAACAAACAGGTAAATAATGTCATACCATACGTGTCAACGCATAACCCAAGAAATCCAGAGATTTTCAGCATAATTAGAAATAATTTGCCCATTTTAGAGGATGATCCAGACATGAAAAAAATATTAGAAACTTCACAGATCATTAAGAGTAAACGACAAAGTCCGTCTGTCAAATCCATCCTTACAAAAGCATCCTTTTCTTCTACCAACAATGAAACAGCAATCATCGATAGATGCAACAAGCCCAGATGCAGTACTTGCCCATACCTAACAGAAAGATCCAAATTTCAATTTAAAACTGGAAGAGAATTTACAATTAAAACATCAATGTCATGCACCAGCTCTAATCTTATCTATGTGATAACCTATGCCGGTTGTGGTGAAAATTATATCAGCCAGACAGGAGACATCCGGAGACACAGAATGACCGTACACCGACAACAAATTAGGGAACCAAAATACCAGTGTACCGCCGCAAGCGAACACATCAGAAACTGTGCCAAAAATAAAACCCCCAATTTTACTGTTTTTCCTTTCTACAAATTCCGAAGGGACACTACAGAAAAAAGAACGTGAAACTATTCAAAACATTTTATAAACAGACATAAACCTGTTTTAAATGCAACATAATTATATTTCGTTTAAGAAATATTCTTTTACCCGCATAATATAACTGTACTATTTGTATATAACAGAAAATTTGATTTCCCGTAATAACTTACGTATTATCATGACGTAATAATGAACTTTGCTAAAGCGCGACAAAGTATTGGCACTTTATGACGTCACAATATGAATGTTGATTTTGTGTAACTTAGCATTATATTGTCAAACTCCTGAAGATTGGAAATGAAACCGGTTGATTTTTTTTCGGTGATGTGATATATATATATATATATATATATATATATATATATATATATATATATATATATATATATATATATATATATATATATATATATATATATATATAAAAAGCACTAAAAACCAACAACACTGTATATCCTAAATGTCGGATCTACCAAGTAGATACAAGGTCACGGATGGAAATTTATATAAAGCACTAAAATTGACCAACGACACGAACAATAAAAATTTTTATTGTTCGTGTCGTTGGTCATTTTTAGTGCTTTATATATATATATATATATATATATATATATATACGTGTATATATATATAAAGAACTGGTTCTGATACCATATATCTGATAAGATCAATGTTTTATGTGTTGAATTTGTTTGTGGTGTTTGATTGTGTTTTCTGTGTGAAGAAATTGTTTTGCACTGATGAATTTGAGAAATATTGATTTGTTTGTTTGATTTGATACAATATTGCTTTTAGATTATAATTGGAAAAAGCTAAAATGATTCAGTTTTTCTATTCTATCTAAATTCATATTTATTTCATTTCATGCTAATTGACTGTTATCTTTGTTAAATTTTGAAATTGGGTTATTTCCCTTTGATGTTCGTTTTGTGTTATAATGTGCATGCATCTTTATTTTAAGTTTGTGTGAATTTCAGAGCCTGTGTGTGTTTGTATGTGAGTTCATTCAATAAATTCATCTGTTACTGCCACGATATTTGTTTATACTATTGGAAAACCGTAAAATTAATAATTTAGTAGTCCATCATATGCTCAGTTACATACATGTAAGTATAGAAGTGCATATCAACATTGAAACGGATTCTCTCTCTCTCTCTCTCTCTCTCTCTCTCTCTCTCTCTCTGTGAATCAAAATTGAGAGAGGGGTAAGATAATGTTTTTTTTTAATTATTTATTTTTATTTTACGATATTATATCTATTTGCAATATATTTCTACACTGTAATAATTCTAATTGTAATACCTTGAAGGGAGGTAAGTCTTTCACCATATCAAGAGTCTCTTATTTTACCTCCCTTCTTACTTTCGTCCTGAGGGCCTGGTCCCCCTAAAAGACAATTTAACCATTTACATTTTTTTCGATAGATTTAAAAAAAACAATTAAAGAGTATTTTGTATCCATAATATGTAATATTTCAATATAATTTAAAATACAAGATTTTAAATAAATTAATATCCCTGCAGCTGTTTCATCAATATTTTCCAATCGACAATACATTTTATATCTATATATCTTAAAAGCCAAAAATGACAACAGTAAATTATACATGACAGTGGTTTCATTACTATCAATATGAAAACAAAAAATTATGTGTTTCCATTTTACATCAAAACCTAAAAATCACTGACTATATTCCAGAAATCTCGTACATTTGCACAGTCAAAAATTAGATGTTTTGAATTTTTTTATGTACATGTGTATTAGAGAAATAATAGCGAGTTTTTGAGAAATGTTCATTTCTTCATTCAAAAAGACTTCTTTTAACATTTCATAGAATAAAGGGGATAAATGAACATAAAAGCATTGGTAAAATTCGCTTGGTATTCCATCCAGACCAGGGGCTTTATTTATTTTCATTTTCATAACAGTTTCCTTACATTCAGATATTGAGGGGAGATCTCACAACTATCTCTGTCCTTATTGGAAAGTTGATTTACATTAAATCCGTCTAAATATAGATCAATATTATCACTAGTCACTAACTTTGAAATAGAAAGATTTTCATAGAAATCGCACATAGCACCTAGTATATCATCATCATCGCTAAGAACATCTTTGTCGTTTAAAATTACATCTATAAAATTTTTTGTTTGATGTCTTTTCTCTTAACTTAGAAAATATTTTGTATTTTTTTCACCATCGTTAACCCATTTTGCCCTTGATCGGATTTGTGCCCCTCGAGCTTTTTTATCGTATAAATTACTTAATTGATTTTCAAGAATGCGTTTTTATTCATGTCTATTAGATTATGAGGGAACTTTCAATTTCATTAATTTTTTTTTTTGAATTCGAGATATTAATTGTTTTTAGTTTTTTGTCGTTTTGTGGAAAAAGCTATTGAAAAATCCTTGATCGACCGTTTTAAGAACTCCCATTTTTCAATTGATGTGTCTTCTCTTTTATTTATATCTTTTATCAAATTATTAACTTGGGATTTATATTCATTACACTCTAAAAGTGAGGTATTAAGTTTCCAGTATCCTCTTCCCCGCTCATTATTATGTATTAAAAAATCAAATTTTAATATTCTATGGTCTGACATTCTGATGCCGTTATTATGTGTACCGGGGATTCTACGGAGACAAAGTTGTCTTATCTTCGTTAACAGAGTTGAACAAATAAAAATGAAATCAATGCAACTCTTTGGGATGTTATTTGCATCACACCATGTATATCCATTAAGGTTAACAAATTTTTCTTTCCATAGATCTGTCAATTCTATATTTCGTAGAATTTCTATTAAAAGCTTTGAACTTTTATCATTATTAATTCCGTCTTTCTGACAATTGAAGTCTCCACATGAAATTATATTACTTAAATTGGCTGAATTATTCATAATAAATCTTTTCATTCCTTTAAAAAAATCGATCCTAGATGTTTCCTTATTTGGCGCATAGATGTTAATCAAACTATAGGTATTATCGCCTATTTTTTATATTGACCATTAATTTTCTGCCATCATTGCTCTTATGTATACTTAACACATCTATTTCTAACCCTTTTCTAAATAGAATAGACATCCCTCTGCTAAAAGATGAATCAGAGAAACAATGTATAGACTTTCCATTCCAAGCACAATCATAATGAAAAACAATTTTTCAACCAAATGCGTTTCCTGAATTAAAATAACATCGATTTTTGTATCATAAATCCTACTGTAAAATTTGTCTCTTTTTTTTCTTTCGAATTCAAACCGAAATAAATGTTAGCGAAGCCATTTTAAATAATGTGATATAATTTTTGTTTATAAATAAGTATAAGAAAACCTATATAAGTTAATCCAAAGAAGTGATCACACTCAAATCTTGAAAGCAGTAGAGAGATGTTTCTCTCACACTATCATGTTAATCGTCGTTGTGAGTCTGGGTTTGAGACTTTTTTTGTGATTTTACGAAATCCAAAATTGTTTTGTTTTCCTGGGGCTCAAATCTCAGATACATGTAACATGCTGGATATGTCGGGCTGAGATGTGTTCTTTGTAATGTGCGGACTGGAGCTTGAACTTTGTCGCTTGAATGAGAGACAAGGACGTTTCCGAGGATTCCCCCTAACATATCCCGGGTTAGCCATGCTGAGGGAACTGTGTGGATGGTACCGTCTTTGTCCAACCCGGATGCCCAATAGTTGTCATATGTAACTTCAACCAAGAATGTCGACTTTTTTTCTTTACGTAGAGCCTTTCGAAAATCTGACACTTGTTCGAATTTAACCTCCATTATTTTGATCTTGGGAGCCTCTTTGTTTGATTCGAAGCTGTCAGAGGGCGAAATCATCTTACCAATCCGTTTTGCATCAAGAGCAGAAGACGCAGACTGGGTGGCGTTGGGCCTGGGTATGTCCCTGCTCCAAATGGTTCTCACATACTGGAAGGCGTGTTCAGATGATTTGTGTTGGACACCGAAAGCTTTTATTTCGCATGGAAGAAGTTGGACAATGCATCATTAGCGCCTGCAAACGACACAACTTTAGGGGAGGCTTCTGTGTATTTGTCACATGATTCATCTCCCGGGGAGTGCCCTTCCATTTTGCACACTTTGCATATTGGCTGGTTCAGGCAGTCTCGTCTAAAATGGGAAACTTCCCAGCAATTTGTACATTGTGGAGAACGTTTCTTAGAAGGTTGTCCGTAATAGTAGATAAAGCATTGCAAGCTAGCTCATCTGCATGTGGGAGGGAGAAATTTTCCTTCTGGGAGCGCACTTACGTAAATAAAGCGATTTCCATTCAAAATCTCAGTCATTTTCCGTGTTACTGGATGTGTAATTTTCTCAAACTTCAGATCATTTGTGAAATTAAGATCGAATTGTTTTAGCATTTTCATGATCTCATCATCCACAGACAGAGGAATCCCTTTGACAGTTATCTTCAGTACCTATTCAGATGGGTCCTTGATTCCCGCAGAGAAGGGGTTGTTGTCATAGACACTGATGTGTTTGTTTCTAACATCAAAACCCTCCTGTAGAAGTTTCGATCTGCTCTCTAATGTTTTTACATAAACTCTTCACAAATCTCTGTCTGTTTGAACACAAAGAACACCTAGCATAATTTTTAAAAAAAGGTCCCAAACTTAAAAATATTCTACTTTCACTTTGCATCAAACCGGGGTTACAACTTCTTTACGAATCTTTACAACTTGTAAGTCTCAGGAAACTGTTTGTTTTGTTTACGATATACCGGTATATTAAATTAAAAAGGACACATCAAATGAAAGCAAATAAACGTCCAGTTTTTTCAAAACATGATTTGTTGCTGTCCTAGAAGTAAACAAGAGTTACCTCTCCTACGTCACAAGTGCTATCTTTTGGCCACTTTCTAAAAACAATTTTCTCAATATCTAGTATAAATAAATAATTTTTAAAGATTCTGGTTAAATTTTTCGATATATAATGTTTCTATTTAATAGTAATATATGAGTTTTTCTCTTAAATCACACAAATCAAACAGAAATAATGAATTGAAATTTAAGGGCGAGACAACCCCTTGACAACGGGCCGAGACAGAGATATCGATCTCTGAGCCCTTACACTGAAAGAAAAACCTAGTGAATTTAACTAGTGTGTTTCGTAAAGCGTTGGTCGTGATTAGTAAACTTTCAGTTTACTGGTTAAGATAGTGAGTTGTGGAGCGGGGGTCGTATAGATACTTAGATACCTAGTGAAAGTTACTCTTCAATTTTTAAATTTACTAATCTTATCTAGTAAATATACCAATATCTGGTAAAAATACTATTAAGGTAGTTATTGTATTGACAGTGAATCTACTAGTTTTCTTCGTGACATTAACTAGTTATTTTTTTTACAGTGTAGGGCGAGACAGCCCTACTTCCAAGGCGCTGTCTCGCCAAGTCCATAACGCCTGTATCAGGGCTGATACACTATTAGGTATATGATATTAAAAATTTTATGTAGTTCAAATCTACATGGGTCATTCTCAAATTTTGTCCAGATTCCATCAACAGAATTTAGAGAAAATAAATTCCTCCCTTTATCCTTTTACTCAAATCAAAGTCAAATTTTTTTTATATTGATAGACTGTTTACAACGATAATATGTATTATTTATTATGTACGTCTGTGAAATTATGTCATTTTGAACTCATTTTCGTTTTTCGATTCTTAAATTAAACTTTTTTCGATGAAGGAAAAACATTGCTTGATGGATAAAGTAATTATTTTTCTATTTATATATGGATGTTCCTTTGGAATTTAATGCTTGAAAATATAATGATTTTCTTCTAGCAGCATAGACAAAATGTTACCATGGCAGATGTTTTTTAAAATACCAAAAAAGTAAAACCTTTCCAAAATGGTTTGAAAAAATTGTTAAAACCTTTCTGAGTTAAAGCAACATAAAAATTGCGTTTTATAAACCAATCGTAAAGGCCTAAAACTAAATCCAACGATCGTGTATGTAATGATTGATTGATTGTATATTGTTTAACGTCCCTCTCGAGAATTTTTCACTCATATGGAGACGTCACCGTATGCCGGTGAAGGGCTTCAAATTTTGACCTTTACTCGGCACTCAGGGCCATTGAGCAGTGAGGGATCTTTATCGTGCCAACGCCTGCCGCTGACACGGGGTCTCGGTTTTTAAGGTCTCATCCGAAGGACCCGCAACTTTCACTTCAAAGTGCCGAGCGCATGGCGAAGGAACAGTTGCTACCAATTTTAACGACTAGGTCAGTCGCGGCCGAGATGCGAACTCACGACCTCCCGATCACGGAGCGAGCGCTCTACCGACTGAGCTACCGTGAACGGTTTGTGTATGTAATGAACATTAAGACGTCGCGCATAGAATAAGGGCTGATATTGTAACGTCAGAATATCCATTTCTGACGTTACTGCATACGTCGTTTAAGCTTAAAAACGTCAAAACATTAAGGCGTGACAAATTAGACTAGACATCCAATTTATACTCGTGTTTTCTTTAATTTGCCAAAGTCATAAGTGTTTCTTTAAATACAAAATTTTATTTATTTGCAAATTTTAAAATTAAGATTTTATTTGAACAAGTTTTTCCACTAAAAAGATATGACAGATCACATTAATGATATACGTTCAGTTTAAAAACCTTTATACGCATATTTGTGTCGTAGAAACAAAACCGACTGGACATCAAAATCGCACTATCTTTGTTATAATTTTTAAAGAAACATTTGACTACTTCTTGATTTGCACATTACATTTATCACTTAAGTTTTACGTTTAGAGCCTTTATATAGCAAAAAAAAACAAACCTTACCAAACATTCCATCTTTTCTAATTACTCATTAAGATCACGGTATATTACGGAATGCTTCCAATTTTACGAACAGTCGAAATCGCTCATGATATTGGATATTGTTAATGAATTTTGTGTGACATCATCATATGACGTTCTAGAAGATTGGTGCAAATCAGCAGAAAAATCAATGTAGCCAAAATGATAAAACGACCCAAAATACTAACACCCGTGTTACAAGGTACACAATTTAAGACCCCAGTACTATGCGCAACGTCTTAGTCATTGTACACGATTCCTCCTTTGCTTTTAAGAATATCCTACCACCTAAAATTACGTAATTTGTTGTGCTTTCTCTTTCTCTCTTGTTATGCTCTCTTTCTCTCTTATTAACCTATAATCAATATTTGATCTACTTAGCACCTCTGATATCATTGAATAATAATCGTTGTACTAATGATATTTCTTATAATCATAAAAAATTATTATTTAGTATATTAACTTTTTATTGGGAATAAATAACATATTGGGCTTTACAATTACTTCTTTATTCAACATTTTCAACATGTTCAACCTGCTTAAACTTAAAGACGTCTCTGGAACTTTATTCGTGTTTTACTGTATGTGTACAATTATGAGACATCAAATACGTATGATACGACACGTGACCTTGATTATTGAGACATTCCTCAAGCTATAGAGATGATAATAACGCACTGTTCAAGATGTTGTTTCAGTCATTTAATTAGAGAGACCTTGATTACAGTGATGTTTTCATCTCTATGGTAAACACTCATTATCAGATACAAAAAAAGATATGGGCCTACTTTATCTCCTTGTTCTATTGATTTATAAACATAAAATATATATGTACAAAAGTTCAGTCCAAGGTTTAAAGGTAAAAAAAGAAGACACTGGACTTTTGCGGAAATTGCTGACCTTTACAGGTGCGGTTTTTACTTTTACAGGGCCATTGAGCAGGTAGACATCTTCTTCATGCCAGTTCCTACTGCGAAACGGGACCTCGGTTTACACGGTCTTATCCGAAGGACGGTTCTCTGCGTCCAACTTTGGGATTTAAACCCGCGATGTAAGGATCAATTCCTTACTTTGCGACTCTAGATCAGTAGCGCTAACCACTGTGTAACGCGGGCGACATTTGATTAAACGCTCATGATATTGGATATTCTTAAGGAATTTTGTGTGACATCATCATATGACGTTCTAGAAGATTGGTGAAAAATAGCAGAAAAAAGAAAGAAGAAAGTGACAAGCACCCTACCCTCAACTCATTGCCTTTGCAAGTTAGTTCCCCTAATACTATAGCCATGAACATATGACCATTAAAAAGATTGTCTTATCTTTTATCAATTTTCTGCCTCCGAACATGATAAAGGTCAAAATGTCGAAGTAATCCAACAACTGTATACGTAACTGCTTCTCGCAAAAGTCCACTGAAAACCATCTCAAAACTAAAGAAAACGCATGGAAAATGAAGCAAAGTCACGAATATCTGAAACCACAAGGTTGGATCAGGTGCCTGGTATAAGTTACATGTAACAACTGAAGATCCTCTCAAGTATCTGGAAGTAATTGTTTTCATTCATATAATTACAGGCAATATTAAGAGACATTTTGCTGATATTAAGATGTTTATATCTCCGTTGGTATAATGCAAGTACACTATAATCATCATAAAGACCAATAAGATCCTACAGTTCTGTTTGGAGTAACTGAAATATTTTTTACTGATAGCTTTGAATTAGGTTAATATCTCATACACTGAAAGAAAAACCTAGTGATTGTAACCAGTGTGCCTCGTAAAGCATTGTCGTGATTAGTAAACTTTCAGCTTACTGGTGAAGCTAGTGAGGTGTGGAAAGGGGATCGTATAAATACCTAGATACCTAGTGAAACTTACTCATCAGTTCTAGATTAACTAATCTTATCTAGTATATCTACCCAATACCTAGTAAAACTACTTTTAAGGTAGTAATTGTATGTACAGTAAATTTACTAGTTTTCCTAGTGACTTTAAATGGTTCTTTTTTTTTTACAGTGTAGACTACGCGTATTGATGAAAAATGGGATTGCATTGAACATTCTTATTAAAAGGGGGAATTAATCACATGACTGTATAAATATGCGATCCTAACAGTATTGAGAAGCCTC
>NW_026925802.1:0-10688 GCF_032062105.1 Saccostrea cuccullata
TTTTTCCCTTTCAACTTTAGAGGGATTCAAACCATTTTTAGGCGTTATTTCTCATTTTTTGTTAAAAATGAAAGCTACTTCCGGTAAAACGGGACGGAGCCTACTCGTTGCTTTGCAACGAGCTCGGCTCTAGTTATTATTATTTTTCCTCTTGGGAAAATTTTGTCCGCGAATGATCTTGTAAAGTACACATCCGATTAAGGGGAAACCTTTTTAGGATAAGTAGGCATGTTATGTAGATTTTGCGCGCACGTGCTTGCAAGAGGTCATTTTGCGCGCACGTGAAATGACCAATATACTTGAAATTGCCGTAACTTTTACATTTTTTGATGTAATGCTTTGATATTTTGAATATATAGACATATTATAAATGTAGATGAGATGACATTGTCAACATGCCATTTGCGCGCACGTGCTTGCAAGAGCGCGCACGTGCAGCACGTGAAATGACCAATATAATGGATATAGCCTTAACTTTTCTACTTTTTGATGAAATCTTTTGAAATTTATAATGACTGTAAGGATATATTAATAGCGTAGAAAAGATGACATGATCTAAATAGCAAGATCTCACGTGCATGCACGTGCGCTTCGCTCTGATTGGCTGAAACTAAAGTATCTATAACTTTCTTGTTTTTCGACGAAATCCTATGAAATTTTGAACATAGCCATGCATTAGGATATCCTACAATATGATATATAGCAATTATCATGAAAACACGTGCATGCACGTGTGCTGCAATCTGATTGGCTTAAATTTTAAATAGCTATAACTCCTTTGGTGTTCAACCAATCAGGATGGAATTTGGAACATAGATAGATATAATGAACTTCTGCAACACGGTGTGGTCACAATGCACATGGATACACGTGCGTGTACGTTCGCGGTACTTATTTTGGCCCAAATTTTAAACAGCTATATTTCCCTTTCTTGGTTTTAAACGAACAGGGTGGGATTTAGAACAGAACAACATGTTGAAGGACTTCTACAAGAAGATATGGTCACCATGCTCATGTATGCACGGGCAAGCACATGAAATGAGATAAATCAAAAATACACTTGAATGAGTGTATTTTTTTTTTTATACTTTTGGATTAAATACTTTAAAATTTAGTATATAAAAAATATATAGATTGTGTAGACAAGATGATATGGTCATTACGCACATGCATTCACATGCGCACGCTTGCAATGTTAAAATTTGAATGAACTTGGCGTTGTTGAGAGTCGAATGCATAGATTTTATCCTATTTAATGAAGCTGTTACAGGGAATATGGCACCAAAAGGGAGTAGGGGAGCGTTTGGGGAACATCTGTAACGGTCCCCGTTACAATTAGAACTAGTTCTATTCTACCTTTGTTGTGAAAATTACTCACCAAGTTCTTAATATAAAACCTTGTTATTTTCATTTAATTTTCGCTACTGAAGACAAGATAAACCAAATAGAAAAAAAAACTAAATTGAATAGACTCTTATGAGGACATGGAAGAATATCTTCTGACCGTATGTGTCAACAGTGCCATCGTGTAGGTAAGTCGATCTAAATGAAAGAAAGAGAACTCGTGGGGAGTACGTTATCACGCCAGATAGTTCATAGAAATACAGATTAAATGTATTTTACCTTACAAACTGTTTAAGCAGCTGCTAAAAGCAGTGATTTCCTAAGGCCGTTTTTGCATGGCGGTAACGCGATCACGATCTCCCGCCAACTCAATGTTGTGAACTCAATGCAAATCGCGGCACGGGGTATGATGCAATAGCCTAGCTTCAATTTTTTTTCATTGTAATTTAATTACTGGTATATTACTAAGTATTGAGCTTGTAGTTGAGGAAAATATTAATTAATAACCATAAAAATGTAATTGATGGCTGTCCAACATTCACAGGTTCTATAAATAACATTGATGCTCCGACATTTAATAAAAGATTCATTATTTAAACACATAATATTTAAGACATTTTTCTTTTTTTTTTGCATTAATGTACTGAAAATAAAACGTGTGATTAACATTATCAAGGTTTACGAATTTACTTTATGAACTCTGGGAAAGCACTTGGTTCAAACGCATGTGCTTTTAATACACAGTGACCTATATATTCAGAAGCGCTCCAAGTGACAATATCTACATGCAGTAAGCATGACATTGGTGCTACATAATGAGAACAAAAAGTTTCAAGATGGCTGCAAAAGTAGATACATTTACATAAAAAAAAATAAGGGAGGGTCATTAGGGGCCTATTTGTAGATAGCAAAAATAGCACAAATACATAAAACAGTAAAAAGACAGTGGCTTTATAGAAAATTTTGATAGAATAATTTTTCTTGATTAGATCTCTTTATATAAAAATCTCTACCGTAATCTGGAAATTTTGACGTCGATTTTATTTTGCGAATTCGGGTCAAAATGGTGTTGATTAATTTTTACGTTTCAAAATTTTGCGAATTACCACTGCTTTGTTTACATTTTCTTGGTAATTTATAAAAATTTTTGCGAATGCAATGAACTCGCAAATTTTCTAAAAATTTATCTACAGCAAAAATTTCCAGATTTACGGTATTGTTTAATAATTTTTAAAAAAAATTGACAATTTGTTCAAAATATATATTTAGCTTTTATTTACCCTTTTTTAAAAAAAAAAAAAAGAAAGAAAAAAAAAAAAGAATTTATTATTGAATTTGTATTTTTCATTTAATTATGAATTTAAATAAAATAAACTGAACTGCCAAGAAACGCCTCAGGCCGTCAATTCAGCAACCCCCCACCCTTGCATTAAGAAATTTCTGGGGAAACACTAAGTAATATTCTAGTATACTACATTTCCTTATATTTTACATCCATGTCAAGCTTGTGAGCCATTATGGCCCTTCAGGCCTTTGATTTTATAAGAAATTGGATATAAGAAAATATTCAGCACTAATAAACGGCATAGCATAGTTTTTAAGCGGTTAGCTTCGCTAACCGCTTTATGGCATGTGTCCGATTTTTATAGACACCGGAACTTCCATAAGGCGCTACCTATCGACAACGGAAACTTCAACAAAGCCTCTACCTAGTACCTATGATTTGTTTCTAACACATATAACATATGTTAAATAAAATCAAGACTATCAAAACAACATAATCTTTCGGTTTTTTAATTTTTTTCTATTTTGTTTGTCAATGAAATAAATTTATAATTGTTGTATCAAAAAAAGTTTATGTATAGGAGCATTTGGTGTCGAGATTAAATTTCCGTGACATCAGCTGATGGCGATCGGGCCCCGTGACGAAATTCGAAGTCAACATGAAGTTTAGCTGATAACATTATCAACGCGTTAGATTTAAACTCTAGGAAGAAATGTATAGCGAGAAATATCATATTTGAACCCAATGTTACACGAAAACCAGTAGGCATTTCTGATTTATGTGTTAAATTGAAGCCTGAATCGAACAGGTGGTCAAAATGGCATTGGACACCTTGTGTATTTATATATAGCGGGGTAGAATGTTTCGATTTTTGGCTAATTTAGAGACTTACTGATAAAAATTCAGGTGCCTGTGATTAATTTATAAGGCACCCCTCATGAACAATAAATATTTGACCGAATTATGCTACTGGGCACAGGGAGGACGAGTTAATTACTGGCTAAAGGGGTTGAAGGTTATTACCAACTGCAAAACGTCGGAGAATCTCTCAATCGAGTTTCATTTTCCAAAATATTAAGGCATCCCTTTAATTAACTTAAGCTATACTAGTTCATGAAGAAAGCCTTTATATAAAAATACTGAATACATCTGTAAGTTGTACAGTTATGGATTACTTCCATAATGAAACGTTTGTTTTCTTCTCCTTTTTTTCTCAATTGAAATTATTTAAAAGATGATAAAAGCTTTGTTTCCAGGGATGAATTCTGTACTCAGTCTAATTATTACAAACGATTTTAAACGATCACATTTTTATTTAAAAAGAATAATAATGGGAGCCTGAAAATACTAAAATTAATTTTAAAAAATTGGAGAAAAAAATTTAATCGGCATTCGATCCTTTTCTAAAAATCAGCCGATATAAAATATTCACAGAAAAAAGAGGCATGAAAAATCTTTACGATAAGCACAAATTCAAAATTATATCTAATGAATGATTACTTTTGAAAGTTTGCTAAATTCCTCTGCAAGGTATAAGTTGTAAAAATACTTTTTAAATTTGAATTTTGTCCAATTCGTTAATTATCATTTTGAGCCTTTGAGAAAAAATAAAAATTAAATAGAGATGCTAACAGAAGATATCCATAGAAATTCGCATACTTGTTTTTACTAAAAAAAAAAAAAAATGTATTGCTTATGCGACATATTGAAGAAAGTGACAATGATACCTAGGTAATTCTTGCAATGGACAATTAAATTGTTTGTTATACACTGACTTCTAGTGAACCTTTGAATTTTTAAAATACTAGTATTGATGGATTAAACAACAACTTTCCTTTCACGCGTTTTTTTTTTTTTTTTTTTACAATATTTCATGAAAAATATTTGCCAAATACTCAGTATATGTTCGTTTATACATATCGTGCAAGACTCTTTTTTAAATAATTGTCATATACCATTTACTTATTCGAACATTTAATTGTATGAAAAGTCAATAATGTACATTTCTTAAAACTTTATTATCTTGTTTACTTGTCTTTCTTCCTGTTAGAGAAATAGTTCATAATATTAATAAACAGATGTACTCAGTATCTGTATCAAAATACAGAATGAACAGTGATCGGTCTCAAAAGAAAAAACGGATCCTTGAAAGTTCCGGTGCCTAGGAGAAGTAAGCATCCCCAATGACAGGTCACACCTGCTGACCCGCAGTGAGCCTACGAAACTGAAGCTCTCTGAAATTAATTAATTCTCTGCTCGTCCATCCGTTTTTCTCAGACTAGCCAGCTAAAGATCTATGTACAGTACTCCAAATCAATTAATCTAAAGAATTTGAATTATCATTTTATTTTCTTTTTGAGTTGTTTGCTATAGTAACCTTTACAGTTACCTAATTTCAGAATCAATAGAGCATGAAAGCCAATTAAATTTGCAACATCAACATAATTTTTAGCTCACCTGAGCCGAAGGCTCAAGTGAGCTTTTCTGATCACATTTTGTCCGGCGTCTGTCTGTCCGTCTGTCTGTCTGTCTGTCTGTAAACTTTTAACATTTTCGACTTCTCAAGAACCGCTGGGCCAATTTCAACAAAACTTGCCACAAAGCATCCTTGGGTGAAGGGGATTCAAGTTTATTCAAATGAAGGGCCACGCCCTCATTCAAGGGGAGATAATTGGCAATTAATGAAAATTTGGTGGTATGTTTTAAAAATCTTCTTCTCAAGAACCACTGTGCCAGGAATGATGAAACTTATGGGAATCATCCTCAGGTAGTGTAGATTCAAGTTTGTTCAAATCATGACCCCCGGGGTAGGGCAGGGCCAAAATGGCCGACCAAAGTTTTACATAGAAATATATAGGAAAATTCTTTAAAAATCTTCTTCTCAAGAATTACCAAGCCATAATTCATCATATTTATATGGAAGCGTCCTCAGGTAGTATAGATTCAAGTTTGTTCAAATTATGACCCCCAGGGGTTGGGCGCGGCCAAAATGGCTGACCAAAGTTTTACATAGAAATATATAGGAAAATTCTTTTAAAATCTTCTTCTCAAGAATGACCAAGCCATAATTCATCATATTTATATGGAAGCATCCTCAGGTAGTATAGATTCAAGTTTGTTCAAATCATGACCCCCGGGGGTAGGGCGGGGCCAAAATGGCCGACCAAAGTTTTACATAGAAATATATAGGAAAATTCTTTAAAAATCTTCTTCTCAAGAATGACCAAGCCATAATTCATCATATTTATATGGAAGCATCCTCAGGTAGTGTAGATTCAAGTTTGTTCAAATCATGACCCCCGGGGGTAGGGCGGGGCCAAAATGGCCGACCAAAGTTTTACATAGAAATATATAGGAAAATTCTTTAAAAATCTTCTTCTCAAGAATGACCAAGCCATAATTCATCATATTTATATGGAAGCATCCTCAGGTAGTGTAGATTCAAGTTTGTTCAAAATCATGACCCCCGGGGGTAGGGCGGGGCCAAAATGGCCGACCAAAGTTTTACATAGAAATATATAGGAAAATTCTTTAAAAATCTTCTTCTCAAGAATGACCAAGCCATAATTCATCATATTTATATGGAAGCATCCTCAGGTAGTGTAGATTCAAGTTTGTTCAAATCATGATCATCATAAAAATCATCTTCTCAAAGATAGAAAATCCATGGTTGTTCATGGGACTACTTTTGGATTTTACCTTTTCAATAATAAACCTATTTATACTTTTACTAGCCACAGTGCTCAGGTGAGCGATGTGGCCCATGGGCCTCTTGTTTTTTTCGTTCTGAGCACTTTTGGACGCCACCAATGGAGACAATTAGGGAGAAATTTTTGAAATTGAACTTCCTGTCTTTCAAACTGAAAATCTCAGGTTGATATTTTGAAACAAAAATTTGTGACATCAGTCTGGGATGTTATTGGTTATACCATTTAGTTAAGTACTACAAAATTCAGTGTGTCTGCTTCTTCGCTGATGACACTGGAAAAAGATATGCATGCCTACTTTAATATCATGATTCAATGCATTTTTTGTTATTGTACACTGTACATATTCGATGAAAGCATGCTAACCGCTTTTCAGTACTTTCAGTACTTTGATTAAAAGAAGTTTTATTTTGTACTTTGGCTACAATCCGCACGATGTTGTGCATAAACTGATGTCAGAATTAAATCTAAAACGATATACATGTATCTTATTTTTTTTCCTTCAAAACATTACCATGATTACGATGAATGCGTTTAGTTTACAAATAAATTTCATATTAAAATAATTATTTTACGTAGTTTCACTCAAAACCAGACACAAAACATGTGATGTTGACCCTGATTACCAAACACAGACTTCCAGTATAATGCTACGTATACACAGATTTTTGACATCTGGGTATTGGGGGTCTCCAGGTAAATAACACCACTGTTACTTCGACCACTCCCCCTCCTCAGGTAACCGTACGGTAAAAAAAATTGGATCTTTAAGTTATGCAATAAAATACCATACAACGGGTATTTTTTACATGCTGCTAATTTTTACGAGCTTTATAAATCCATTAAATTTAAACGCGTAAAATTTAACAGAAGTAAAAAATGCATCACTTAAATTTTTAACATGAAAATTACATGTATCAGAGTATTTCAGTGTTATTACTGCCATTTAGTTAAGCACCTGGAGGGTATAGAATTAGTGCTGACAACTGTAGGTATTTTTGGGGACTTTTTAATTGATCATCAATTAGGATCAAACAAGTAAATCTCAATGCACAAATTATACAAACATTGTCCATTACCTGATAACTTGGACGGGACGCATAATTTCTGATAATGGCTTAATTATTGCAAACTGAAGTCTTCAAATTTTATCCGTTTTTCAAGAATTGAATTACCCTTCCTTCTTTTAATTTGCTTCCAGTAAAAACATCGACATTTTAGTACACTCTAATCCGTGTACCATGTTCGTCTGTCAACTTAATCATGATGGTTTGAGTTCTATCTCTCTTTGTTTCAATTAAAATAAAGACGGCACGTAGTACACAACAATAATTATACTGAGCATGTGTATAAATCAAAACAGGAATAAATGCTCGGCCTGTGAAATATAAAGGTATTTAAATGAATAAACATATCATCATATCATGAATTGACACTTGTTTTATCACGGGAACATTTTTGTTTTTATTTTCACACCGGGTTGTTGAGACACATTTAAAACATGCTTGTATGTAAACGCATTCAAAATGTTAAAACATTGATCTGGAATTTCACCTCTGGTGATTTTAATTTTTACGGACTTGCTCAATTCGTAAAAATTTAACGCGTAAAAAATTAAATCACCCCATTTCAGCCAATTCATAAAAATTTACAGCAGTAAAAATTACCTGTAATTCAGTATGTTAAAAACAACATTGATATCGATAAGATAATTTACATAGTCCTTGTAGAAAAAAAACACATATATATACAGCCTTGCATTCTAAAATTCTCCATAATGGCTTGAAAAAGCTTAATTATTTTTAAATCAATTTTTGTGAACCATTTACAGGCAAGAAATGAAATATTTCCATTTGAATATTTTCAAATCAGATTTATTTAGATCGGGAAAGGTCAAATTACAACATCACCTTTTCCTTAAATTAGCCATTCTTTTTCAATTTCTATTGAGAATATGTTCACACAAATTTTTTTTTTGATAATACAGGATGTTTTTGTAGATGTAATTTGACATAAAGATATTAACAAGTCGTGATTTTCATACTCATACATATTTTTTAGTTCTACTGGTCAGAGACCAGAAGAGCTTATCGAAAAATGGTCCAGCTGTCTTTTTTCTGTCTGTCCGTCCATCTGTCTGTAAAAAATTTTTTAAAATGCTATTCCTCCTACAGTTTTGGTCTGATTTCAATATAACTTGGCACACAAGTAGACTACACCAAGATACATAATTGTGTATATGGTTTTTGATTTCGATGAACAATGTTGCCGGGGTTTCTAGAAATAAAAATTTCTGTGAAATTTTTGGTGGCGTCGGTAGTCCAGTGGTTAAGGTCCGGTTCCCAAACCGAAAGGTTGTGAGTTCGAATCCTGGCCACGTAAGCCGACGTTGTGTCCTTGGGAAAGGCACTTTACACAAATTTCCTCACTCCACCCAAGTGTAAAAGGGGTACCTGGCTATAGACAGTGAAAGAAATTGTCAGAATGTTAGTGTTCTAGCGCTGTTAACGGCAGCTTGCACTGAGAGAGATTCTATTTTTAAGGTCTCTGGGGTAATAATGTATTGTAAAGCGCTTTGAGTAGCATTTATGCTAGAAAAGCGCTATAAAAAACAATCATTATTTATTATTATTAAAATGCTACTCCTCCTACAGTTTTGGTCTGATTTCAATATAATTTGGCACACAAGTAGACTACACTAAGATACATAATTCTGTATATCGGTTTTTGATTTCAATGAAAGGTATTGCCGTGGTTACTAAAAATAGAAATTTCTGTAAAATTTTTAAAACTACTCTTCCTACAGTTTTTTATTTCAATATAACTTGGCACACAAGTAGACTACACTAAGATACATAATTCTGTGTATCGTTTTTTAAATTTGATAACGGTGTTGCTGTTTTATAAAAATAGAAATTTCTGTCTTATGAGCAGAATACTTTAGTATAATACTGGAACATTTTACAAATTAAATTTTTAGGTCACCTGAGTAATAGGTGACCATTGCTATCCGTTTTTGTCTGTCGTCGTGTGTTGTGTGTCATGCGTCATGTGTTTAAAATTTGAACATTTTAGCTTCTTCTCTGAAACCACCGAACCAATTTCAACCAAACATCTATGAGTGAAGGAGAACATGAATTATGAATTTTATGGTCCCCACCCCCCTGGGGGCCCGAGGGGTGGGGCCAAAAAAACTAAAATTACTGAAATCTTTTAAAATCTTCTTCTCTACTCGTGGATATTAAGCAGGCAAACTGTTGGCATGAATGTAATGAGCATTGAGTCCTCTACCAAAATTGTGAAATTTATTGCCCCAGGGTCAGGGGTTCTAATGTTAGGGTGGGGCTATATAAATTATAAAGTGAAAATGCATTATTTTTGAAAATCTTCTCTGCTATTGGGTATTAAATAAACTAGCTAAGTACATAGTTATGATGAGCAAGATTGCCTTTTTCAAAATTGTGAATTTTATGGCCCTCGGTAGGGGGTTTAGTGTAAGGGCACGGCTCTATTGATTATATAGTGAAAATGCATTTATTCTTTGAAAATCTTCTTCTCTCTCCTGGGTATTAAATAAACTAACTAAGTACATTAATATAGTTATGATAAGAAATTGCCTTTTTTAAAATTGTGAATTTTTGGCCCCGGTCAGGGGGTCTAGTGTAAGGGCACGGCTCTATTGATTATATACACCCATTCTCAATTGGGGACAAAAACCTCTCTGATTTTTTAAAAAATGAAATTAAAATAACAATTTTTTATAATTACCTTTGAAAGAAAGTATGTGAAGATTTTTTTAATTTTTTTTTATCAAATCTTAATACATGGAATAATGACAAGACGGTAAAGTAGAGTTTGATTTTATTCAGAAATGTAGCTTGAAATGTACGTTACCTTTTTTCAATGTCCAAAAAGATATGTCAAATAAAAATGTATATTAAAAACACAATTGGAATATCTCATCTTAACACCAGCACATCCTACCAACTCTGTCAGCAACATATTTTTTCGGCATACTAAATTTCGTTTTATTTTTCCTTTTAAAAAACAAAGGTTACTTTTTGATCCAGATGTATAAAAACATTTTTTTAAATATATGCTTTAAATTCTTCTCTCTGATTTGTTTAGAGCGATCAGTTTGGAATCTTTTCATTTTTGTAGTGCTGGAACTTAAAACATTGTAAAATTCTTTTTGTAGTTACTGTCTTTTTTAACATATATCCATGCCGATTTAGAAAACTACGTAAATGCTCATTTTAAGATATATTTCTGTTTAATAAAAAGCTTAAAATTCATCTAAAAATTATCGTTTTGTTTCAGTTTATTTCAAAAAAAATTCTCTATGTAATCAC
>NW_026925803.1:0-10527 GCF_032062105.1 Saccostrea cuccullata
GGGTTAGGGTTAGGGGGTTAGGGTTAGGGCTAGTTAGGGATAGGGGTTAGGGTTAGAACTGCACTCAGTTGACCCATTTTTTGAACCTCATTTGCATAAAAAGTGCACTCAGTTGACCTCGCCATCTAGACGCCTTATACTACTGACAGAGCTTCAGTGAGGGGCGGGCAATATTAATATTAATGAAGTGACACTCAAACTAACTAATTGCTATTACCAAATATGTGAACCCTATGATGCAGCTTCTTGTACAAAAGATGCGCGCACTGAGTATCAATAGCTTTTAACATCCTAGCTCCGAGACGGACTACGAGAGCTTTTACGAACTTAGCTCTTAGACCTATGTGACATAATGACTATGTGAGCTTTCACCATCTTGGCTCCGAGATCTTTATAATTGAACTTTTCATGTACCATTGTTTGTTTAACCTTTGCTGTGACTTCATAATAAAACTATGAACTTACAAAAGTCTTCTTAATCCAAACACATTGGCTAATTGTGTTATAGGATTAAGGAAAGAGGCTTGGTTGAAAATTTATTAGAACCTGCAATGTATAAGGATTTTTATGAAGTTTCGGAATCCAATATATAAAGGGTGGTTCAAATTAATTTTGGCTCTGTGGAATTAAAAAAAAATCTTTAAAACTGACATATGATTTTGAAAAAAATATTTCTTCCTTAGAAAGGTAAGTATGAGTATTTTAAGTAGGATTACCACTTGTAGAATTGAATTCCAGAGTTCTTCGAATTCTAAAATACAATTTACAGCTCAACAAACTTTTTACATGGTTTTTCGCACAAAATAAACTCACATTTTTCCTGCAGAAAAACTTAAAATTATCGTGTTTCAGTTCGAGACATTACCGTTATATTATTAGTAAATATTGCATGTTAAAGGTGTATACTCTCTTAAACTCCTTACCTTAAGTTTTAAAAGTCAATATTCTTAGAGGGAATTTGTTTATACATTGTATGATGTTAAATGTGTATGATTCTACACTGTATCATAGGTATTTACAAATTAATTAATCGAACTTTCTTTGATACAATTTGGTTGAAATTTTCAAATTGACTTCTTACAGATGCGTATTTTTCTAGGTACCTCGCACATTTTCCATACTTTCCTTGGTTTTGTCGAAATACAGCGTCAAAAAATAATAAAACTGCATAAAGAAATCATGTGAGAGGATAGGATAATAAAGTATTGTGTATCTTTCAAAATAGTAAATTGTAAATATTAAAAAGAAAATTCTTTTACATTTATGGTCTGAAACTTTGAAATTTTGCGTGGGAAGGTATCTATAATGATGCTAGATTTCAGTAAGTAACCTGAAAATGCCATCTTTTTAACATGGAAAGCAGTCTAACAGATGATAAATAGTCTATCATCTCGCACCTTAGTGTCATATTAATGTACAGAAAATACAGAAGTTACACGAAGTGCACTGTTTCTGTATTAAGGCAAGGCAAAGGTATATATGCTTAAAAATAAAGGGATAAAAGACGGTTGCATTTGAAGAGAAACCGTGAAAAAAAACGTGAATCTCTCATAATATATCATCCAAGAGCATGTCGTGTTTCGAGTTCATCCGGAACAACGTTTTTATTCGTTGTTTAGTCACGCCATGTCAAAAATGTTCAGCACTTAAACTTCCGGTTTACAGCGTCAAGTCAAGTCAAGTAAATTTTATTTAGAGTCGGCACATATATGCAATTCAATAGAAATAACATGATCTGTGGTGAGCTCTTTAACCGACTTTAACATATTTACACATAAATAAAATTAGTAAAAATATACATCGTTAGTAAAACAAAAGATAATTTAAATGAAGCCATTTAAAATGACACTTTAAGGGTTAAGAAAACAAAATCACATATACTAGCACCTTATACAAAGAATAAACTAAAAAAAAAAGAAGAAGCAGCATACATTGTTTTGCACACGGATGGATATCACAGTCCTAAAAGCACTGATCATGCTGATTAAAAATAATAATTGAGAGGAATAAATAATATATGACTTTTAAGAGTAAGAATTTAACATCCATAAAGCGCAGTACAGTGCATCACATGTACAAACACTGACAGAAATGAAAGTTGAACAACAAGGAAAGCAACATAGAAAGCATGCAACTATTCATATTCATATGTGTGTGTTATGTGTCTCATAACTATGGCAGAACGGATTCATTTTTACGGCTTTCAAGTAAAGAAGTATCTGCAAGTGCAAGATAGGGGTATAAGCTGCAGCATAGGCAATATTTTGTACTTTGCAGTAGTGATTGATTACATTGAAAATTATTATTATCTTTAAAAGATATTAAATATATCATACATGTAGTGGGTGTACATCTAAAGCAGTGTTCACTAATATAAACTCACTATAGAAAAGGTTGACTTTTTAAACTGTAATATCACCTTCAAAAATTTGAAGAAGTAACTCTTATATAAAATTTTAAACCACGCTAAGCAATGTCAATAAGCAGTGCTTTTCACTGCTTAAGTTGAATACCTTTTTAATAAATAAAAATTTTAAAAGTGGAAAAGTCTAAAATACTACAATGATTTTGATAATATTTCATCACAGTCTAATTTAATTTGATAATTATATTGATGCAGTTTGTCTTTGAGTTTTTATATACAAAAGTTGATAATAATCACAATCTGGTTATACACAGTATAGTTGAAAAAAGTTTTAAACATAATTAAATCATTGAAATCTAGTCATGTGCCACTCATCCGTGGATACATGGGACACACCACTTGGCACTTTTATTGATTTAATCCTATGCAGGTTTGTAACCAATCATTGTTCTTTCACATTTGACTTTAGTGTCAAACCAGAAGGGACATGGCATGGTACACGTTCTCAAACATTTTCCATAGAGTTTGGTGTCAAGGCAGACCCCTATTCTCAATTGAAAAGTGGACAGGCTATATTGGGATCCACAAAACCTGTGGGGAAAATTAAAAAAAAAAATCTTAGAAAATCTTTTGATCAATGGCAATGCTGTAATCCTGAATTAACACGATTAAATAAATCTTTTAAGAGTTATAACAAACTTTTAAAAATACATAATACACAATGTGACATGTCATGGAGAATATACCCCCCTCCTTTATACTCACCCTAAGTCGCTTCTGTTCTGCCTGTGTGCCTGGATTTACATGAGACACAAATACTCCTTCTCCTACTCCGTGTTTAAAGCCTACAAATTTAAAAAGAGTATACATGTATATAATTATGTAGATCATTAACGGCCAACGGGAAGATTCTCAATTTTTTAAGTTGCATGTTGATCTAACTTCACGATGTATTTATTATTTATCAATTTATATCAATTCAGCATAGATCTGAAATTGGTCGTTGTATAAATATTTGTAGATAAATTGCGCCATTATTTTTTAAATTAAATAAGAATATAATCATGTTCTACCGTAAAATATAATATATATATATTATATTATATATTATAATATATAAATATAGCATTCAGGAGATGTCACATCAAAGTCAGCTGATGTCTGCAAGTAAAACGTTTCCATCGACTCCATAGCGTAAAGTTATCAGATCCGAAGTTGTCAATCGAGATCATTTCGTCATTGAGAGCTTTGATAAGTGATTGATTTTTCTAATTTGTACTTATTTCCTTAAAGAATGCAAAAAATCATGATGTGTCAACATTGATTTCATTACAGGAAGTCTGTTTCTATACATCCCAGTGAAAGCGCTGCAATCACAAGAAGATAGTAATTGCGACGTCATAAGTCATATATTGTTTAAATATTTAAGACCACACCGAGTGTTTGCTTCTTTACACGCATAAGATTTTGCATACATTCTGCTTCATTTAAATACAGTAATAAAACATGTAGTAGGTCTGATAAGGAATTCTTTCCTCAAATGCCATCAAATGACACGATACAAAAGACAATATACAAAACATATATCTGATTTTATTATTGTAGTTGATTGTTCTATATTTTTGTTTGAGCCTGATTCCCGCTTGGCTTGTGAGGGATGGCAACACTTGTTTTCAATCTCTGATGATTTTAGCCTTAAAAGAAAACAAGTTGTAAGCTTTTATAAATTTATTATTGAGAAACCGCAACTGATATATCAATAAAATAATTAATTTTACAAAACATTCTGAAAAAGAAATAAATTATTAATAATATTTCATTTTTTTCAACACATGACAATCTAGTTGCATTAACTTTTACAGTATATCAATATGAATAACATAAAGATGACTGAAATTACATGTACCCTTAAAGAAAACAAGTTGTGAGCTTTTACAAAGGATGAGGTGATATTAACTGTTATCCGGGGCCCCTTTTTCCACAACGAATTATGTTTAATCTACAACAATGTTGGTAGTTTTTAAACATGAGTGAATAAATACGACGCCTTTTGAATAGTTTCAATAGTTCAGACATAGTTTAATTATAAAGAATAGTGCATTATCTTCGATTTTTTTAGATCCTATCACAGCTTTATTCGGCAAGGTTTGTGAGACTTTGTTCTTTTATGGCAAAAGAATGGGCGGGTCTTAGAACAATAGAAAGATATGCGTGTCCGAGAAGACTTTATATGGCTATTGTTATTATTTCGCACATAGTCATTGTCCAATCCGATGACAGAAAAAGAAAACATGCTGGTTTACTACGCAACTTACATTTTATCTCAGACACGTGGTTTAGGTCAATTTACCTGTTATCCTTTTCTACATTTCAAACTTTTATACTGGTCAGCCAAGACTGTTTATACTTAATAATACGCATGGATTTTCAGCATTTACATTTTTTAGGACAAGAAATGCACGTGAAACTTGTATTCACTGATAACCGGGAAAACGCGTAGACCTAGCGAATTGCTCACCAAACACGCTACAAAACCTTTAAACTAATGAATATTATTTATCAACTGTTTGTAAATGTATATAAATACTGCCATCTCGGCTCGAAATTGTACATATGTAGATCTGTCTAAATAAACTGTGACTCAAATGCATTTAAAAAATTCTGAATTAAGGGGGCTCTCTACAACGTCACAACATGGCGTACTTCCGTAAAAACGCCATTTTGATCCCAAATGATCAGATTCAAATTCACTAAACACCGATAAATCACCGAGTATAACAAAACATGCGATATTGTGGATGGAATGTACATTATATCACAACAATTAATACAGTGTATTGCCCAATACGCATCCTTTCTTTAAAAATGAATTGTTTGTCAATTTATTCAATCTGTACTTATCTAATTGATAAATAATACATTTACAAACTTATTAGAATAAGATTTTTAGGTGAGAAAAAAAAATGATATAAAACATGGCTTATCCATATGCTAATTCATCATTACGTGTCAAAACGCCATACACTCAGAAATTTCTTTTTTCTTAATAAGTATATATGCTTTCCAGCAAAATATATCCCCCCAAAAATGCAAATTTGATCAGATAAGACATATGTATTCTTATCGACTAGAGGATACTCTGTTCACGATTTGTATACACCCGAATAAATGGTTATACCCGGTGAAATTTCGCATGACCCAAACGTTTGATCAACATTGATTGTCAGCTGTTTACAAGTATGGGAAACGTGCAGGATAATTTAGGAGAAGTGTGCATTTGGTTATAGAATTTCTTTTACCGCTTTTGGCCATTTACCACCTTAACTTGTTTTGTTATATATAGCACTGGATAACACATGCAAACTCATGAAGCTGGATAAAAACGGTAAGTAAATCTACCTTTCACAATTCCATGAATTCTCTAAATACATGTCTTTGTCATTGACTGGAAACGCGATGATTTTCGCTTTAACTCATGCAAAAAACAATACAGTCATGTACAATACGAACTTCTTTCAATGTCCCTGCGTGACATTTGTTGAATACTTAGAGTTTATTAAGTTTATAAAAAAAAAACAGTACCAAGATATTTGAGTCCAGTCTTAAAGCGGATCTTTCACACCTGAATTTTTGTGATGTTTATAAATTTTTGTCAGTTTTTATTTTTTTTCAATTTTTTTTTTTTCATTGTTTTACCCTTTGATATTATATATTTTTTCAGATATTGAAGAGGATCCAACCAGCTATTTTCAAGAAGATGCTGTTTTAGTTTTTCTTTTGTCTATTTTTGTAAATTTAAATAAAAATTATGTTGATTTTATTTTTAACTTTGTTGGTTTTTATTTCAATATTTTATAACACTAAACTTTGAAGAGAAATAGAGAAATTTAAAGCACTGGGCTTTTAAAAACACAGATAGGAGGAATCTTAACAAAATAAATAGAATATTTCAAATATTTCTAAAAAAATAAATTGAAATACTTTGGAACCTTATTTTATCGGATATGGGGCCTATTATTAGAAACAAATGCATGTAACAAAAGCCAGTTATATATACTTTATAGGTGTAGAGAGCCCCCTTAAAGCAGTAAAATTCCAAGCATGTCTCCATAGTATTTTTGTTGTACATGTACTCACTCGTAACGAATTTCATTCAGCTGATTGGTCAGTTAGAAAGTATCGCCAGTGTCTCTATTAGCATATGAATTCATTCTTACGTCATAGATCAGAAAATCTAGTTCCGTCGATCTGTTCATAATGGGAAAGGCCAGCTAGATTTTACAATTTTAAAAAAAACAGCATGAGAGCGCAGTTAGCTACAATTTTCTCCTTTTGCATATAGGTAGATTTCAATAAAATAAAGTGACCAGTCAAAGGAGAAAATTGTACCTATCTGCTCTCGTATACTTTATGGGCTTCAAAGAGTGGGCGGGGTTAAAATGCAACGGGAATCGAATGTAAACATGATATCCCTACCCCAATAAAGGATCAATAACTTTCAAACCACGCTTCTATTTTTGTTAAAAATAGTATTCTATGAAGGTATACATATCAGTGATTAGTTACAAATAAAAATTTGAGTAAAATTTAAACATTTTATTTTTTTCAATTTAACGAGGGCCGCAAGTCACCTCATCCTTTATTATTGAGAAACCGCAACTGAGGTTGTCAGGGCGCGCACGGCCATTATATACCCCAGAACCGGTTTTCATGACAATTCTACAACTTGTTCACTTTTTCAGTACCCATATAACATGACTACATGTGGTCATCTTGTGATCAGTGTTTTCGTAATTCTAACCAGAAATTAACCTTTACCAAATTTAGAATTTCATATTTAATATCTTCAATTTAAGACGTGTTCAAAGTCAATAAGTTTAACCAAAATCCACACTGTTATCCTCTGAGAACAATGATCACTTATATGAAGTATTGAATCTATTGATAGCGATTGATTTTATAACTCAATCTCCTGGTCCGAATACACAGTTTGTGAATAAGGATAAGGTAATAAGCTGACAACATCTATTTTGAATTCTGCCCAAAAATCTCATTCAGGTTAAATTCTTCATGAAAAAAAACACATGTACAACATTGGGTTTCGTCTACATGACCCAGGGCGTAATGTTGAATATTGACCCGAGTTGAAAACTGACCCAGGGTTCATTTTTCAAAGTTGACTTTTAGGAAGTTTTTTTTTCCGTTGAAAATTGAGACCAATAGGCGTTGAATTTATACCCGGGGTTATCTTTCAACAGCTTGATTTTTTTTTATCCCTGATGACCTCAACAAGTTGAAAATTGATCCTGTTGAATATTGACCCCCCCCCCCACCTCAGATTTCGAACAGTTTTTGAACTGGGAAGTTGTTTTATGAGATTTATCAATATCTCTTTATTTTTATTTCGGTTTCAATTTTTTGCCTTTTCAAGAATAATAGAAATAAACCTATCATCCCGTGTAAATTTGTACATTTTGATCAGTACACGATTGCAGTTATCTTTAAGCATGACAACTTTATTTTTAGGTCACCTGAGTAAACTCAGGTGACCTATTGCTATCCGTTTTCGTCCGTCGTCCGTCATGTGTTAACATTTGAGCACGCAGCACAGTTAAGGTTACAAAAAGGAGGCGGAGCCTAATTTGTACGGGAAAACTTGACTATGACATCACACACAATATACGTCATACAACATTTCTTTAAAATACCACAAAATGAGTTTATCTGCTAATTTAACCAGTAAGAAATTATCAAACTACATATACACTTACTACAGCGTGTTGTTTGTCGTTAGTTAAATCCGACATAACAAGTTATAAACAACTCACTTATTGCAATACACTTGTCAATATGACGTCATTCCTTACAACATGACGTAGTTTGTATGCAGTGAGAGACGGGTCAATCAATATTTTCTCAACAAAATATGTATTCTTTAATTTAGTGAAATATTATTTACAGATATTCTATGGGTCAATAACTTGAATTTGATGTCTTCTTCACTATTTTATTAATATATTTTCTGTCCATTACGTATTTAATTGACACTGCCGTATATTTGTATGCAAGTACATCGGAGGGTAATGTGGGGGGGGGGGGGGGGTCTTAATAAATCGATCTAGTGCAAGGGCATACACTCTATGTATCAAAGTAAGCTTTTATATTTCAACTATAGAACTATTCAGGTATCTGAAAAGTGCTGCGATCCTGATGAAATCTTAAAAACAATTTAATTATATCAATATTTCATGCCGCTGACCAGCAAAAAATATAGCATTCTGTCATAGAAGTATAATTTTAACAATGAAATTGCAGAATTTAGACAGGATCGCATCACTTTTTAGAAACTATAATGCGTGTTGAAAATATTTATATACTAAACTTGGAAATTTATCTTGGTTATGCCCTTGCACTAGTGACATTTATATGTAACATCAATACTTCAAGTCATTGTGCTAAAATCGCGTGACTGCCGCATCACGTGACTAGTCTAAATATAAAATATAATCGTCCTCGATAGTAGTATAAGCAGCCCCGATAGGGCGGAAGATTCTGATTGGCTGAGAGAAATCATGTGATCAGTTCTGAGGGTGAGGGGATAAGTGGGTCAACTGAGTGCCGTGCTAACCCTAACCCCTAACCCTAACCCCCCTTAGCCCCCTAACCCTAACCCTAACCCTAACTAACCCTAACCCCCTAACCCTAACCCTAACCCTAACCCTAACCCCCTAACCCTAACCCTAGCCCCTAACCCTAACTAACCCTATCCCCCCTAACTAACCCTAACTAACCCCCTAACCCTAACTAACCTAGCCCCCTAGCCCTAACTAACCCTATCCCCTAACCTATCCCTAAATACAGGGTGTGTTTACACTATACGTAAGTACTACGTTTTTGTTTTTATGCTGACTATACAGGTAAAAAATGCGCCGTGTGCAAAAAACATTGCAAGAATGTGATTATGACGTCACGCATTCATTCACAGTCTAAAGCTCAGTCTAGCCTAACCGGTTTGAACTGGTTTTACTGAAAGACAAGAACACACAGATTTTGATTTTTCAATTTTATTCAAGTGAAAATATACATACAATTTACATTTTCTGTTTCTTCTGGGCCTTCTCACTGGTCAGGGGTAGTTTCCTTTTAGTTTCCCTAGGTTTTCTTTCTATGTCTTTTACCGATACATAGCATGGCTCCATTTGTTTCTTACTCTCTCCTGATCCGCCCTGGGTCCCTTCTTTTTTCTGGTCAATGTTTCCTCCTTCTTCTCTCATTTTTGTCTCTTTCCCCAAGAATGACTTTGTGATTGGTGATAATAATCCACTAATGTAACAAAATCCACTGCTGTTATGACATTTCAGTTTTTCCATCTTGTTTTCAAGAGCACTCACCTTGCTGTTCAATTTATTCACCTTGTCATCCACATCATTCATCTTGGTGTTCATTTGATTTAGTTTGTTATCTAGAGCAGATAACATGTTTACAATTCCATCCAGAGTAGTGTTTAAAATGCTCATATCTTCTTCTTTATTCATGTCCTCAGGAAAATTAACCATGTCCAAATTCAAATCCAATTCCACGGCATCTTTTATTATCTCTGCCATGGGAGCTCCTACATATCCTTCAGGTGTCACATAATACTGGGAATTTTCTGAAGTATTCATCATTGCTTCTATTTCTTTTCACCTGTGTCCAGTTCTAAGTGCTCACGCAGAATGATTATCAAATTTTACAGTTTTTTTAGTTTATATACCTGCTATGAGCCGTGTGCACCTTTTTACCTGGGCTTTATATACCTGTTCCATCATCTATAAAGGAGCCGTGTGCAAAAAACTGAGGGTCGTGTGCAAAAGAAATATACCTTTTACCTGTGTTTTCTTATATATACCTGTTTGCATCCTCTGTAAAGTGCCGTGTGCAAAAACTTACCTATGCATTGTGACGTCATCCACTGTATAAATACAATGTGATTATGACGTCACACTTTTTCATTTACAGTCTAGACAGCCTAGTCTAGCCAGCCTAACCAGTTTGAGCTGATTTTTTTTACTGAAAGACAATAACAAATAACACTCAATACAAAAAAAAAACATGTGTGTGTGTTATGTCTGTCAAGTTATAACACCAGGTCACTTTTTTAAAAAAACTTAGAATTTCTTTTT